>NW_009260274.1:3480395-3500667 GCF_000687185.1 Egretta garzetta | reverse complement strand
TGCTGAGATGAGATTCATAATATGCTGTACTATTTCCATATCTATGTATGCCTTATTGGTTTGTGTAATCCATACCCTGTGATAAACCTTTGAATGGTTTAATTTTAAGTTATTCCATATGTGGGTTAAAGGGTATGTATCACATCATTTACTCCTTTTGTATGCATGCTGAACTGTAAAACATTTAATAATATATATGGGAAGTATGCCAACTCTGACTGGCATAGAAACCCTGGAGAATGGTGAATAATATATAAAACCATTTCTTCTCTGTTAGTAGCATGTGTCCTGGCTTACTGAGTCCTGTGCTGATATATCACTTTTAGGAATTCACTTTGTCAATCAGACTTAAAAATCCTTCCTAAACTTTCCCCTAGCCTTTTACAAAAAAACCAATAAGATAAAAACTTCCAAGTCTGAAAGGAGACCCCTTCTTACATCTCCTTGGGGGGAATCAAAGGCTGACAGTCTTAATGTGCAGCATGCAAGAATCACAATATGAAAACCATGCCAAAATGTTTAAAAACATAAAAATAACAGATAAATAAGTAAATGGAATCTGCTGTCTAATGCAATAACTTGGCACCCAGTCAATTTTAACCTTTCAACTTTTTAATTTATGCAACAAGGGATTCTGAAAGTATCACAGAGAAATTATTTTTATCCATGAAGAGAAGAAATGAAAGAATTTGAGATTCAGGTAGGTACTTTCTACTAATCCCTGGTTACCAGGAGCACTGTGAGATCAGAATCCTTTTAATGACTATTGGTGAATACAAGAAAGGTTGGAATTACAAAGAAATGGACAACCTAATTCTGTTTTGAAGCTAAAGTAAAAATACTGCCAAAGGTACTGAAAACTTCCATAGTAATTCCCGGTTTCCTGAACACAAAAGAGTAACAGGGAAGTAAACAGCACTAAGCCTGTGTTCCCAAAAAGATGGAGAAGACAACAAATATATTAACCTTCCCTGACTGCTTTCTTTCATGGGAAGTCTTGAAATGACTGGTATTTTTCCTTTAAACCAAAAAATAAGAGAGGAGAGACATAAGAGCAGTGGCCAAACCCAAGCTCGGGGAGCAGCCAGAGGAATGCCCTGCTACCACTCCTTTACGGAAACGTTGCGCAGGGTACAGCAGCAACGGGAACCCGTGGCCATTTACAGGAGCACAGGTAATTTTTAATAATTGGGATTTTTGACTAGAAAAACTCTCTAGCACACCTATTGCCATATTAACACAACATAAGCAGCCTAACACGTCTGTCGGGCCATTTTCCGTCTCAAAGTTTACTCTTCCTCACTCAGTCACGCTCTTTTTTTTAGATGGCTGCGATCTCCTAAGGAGCCCTGGGGCCCCTGTCATGCAGAAAGTCTCTTATAGCAGGGCTGTGCGGTGCAGGAGAGGTCTAACAGGAGCAACAGCAGCCTTGGTACAGATGTTGGGAGTACTGAGCATCCCCAGCATCCCCAGCACTGTCCATTGCCAAATGACAGGGAATATCTGCAAAAAAGGGTTTTCAAAAAAGAAATATGGTCCCTATGGCTTTCTGTGTCAAAGAGAACAACTGGCACAGTTTTCCTTTTCCCATCTTACAAGTGAAGGAAGAATTAGCCTATGAATTTCATTTCTGAGTAAGAAAACAGGGCATTTTGAGAAAGAGATGAAATCTGAAAACGCTAGGTAGAGCAAGCCCTATTGTCTAGAATTAGCAAAATTAATGACACAAAATAAATTCACTCCTGCCACTGGAAATATTAAAAGACTGAGCCAAAGAAAATGAGAGAAAAGGAAGCGGATGGCGAATTCAAAATCTTCCAAACATAAATCAACATCTCAACAAGAGCGTGTGTGCTGTCCATCCCGCAGCAAATATAACAGCAGTTAAAAAGGCCAATTAGTCTGAACAAGGGCATGCCGAATGATCAAGGGAGGTGTGCTAGGTATGTAATATCAGATACAGAGGGGAATGGAAAGATTACAGGATGAAGTTGAGAGTGTAAAAAAATGATAAGAAAAGCAAAGGTGGAGAATGAAAGGAAGATTGCACAAGATGATAAAGATAAATAAAAAGACATTTTTCAAGAACATATAGTCCAAGAGGTCAGCGAGGAAGACAGAAGGTCCTCTAAGAGATGGCATGGGTAATTTATTGACAGCAGAGGTAGACGCTGATAAAAAAAGAAAAAAAAAAAATGAGTTCTTTGCCTCACTGTTCACAAAGCAAGCTGGGGGCAACGCGGCAGAAATAGACATACTGCACATTTCCCAGGGGATGAAAAAGACACACTGAAGGAAATTAAATCACTGTAGAATAGGTGATTGCCTATAGTTTGACAACGCTCTGGACAGACAGGGCTCTGAAGACTGCCACGTGTAAAGAGAAAATCTTTATTACAATATACCTAAAAGCCTGCTTTGAAAGCAACAATCAACATCAAAACACAGGGCCAGATTTTGGCCCCGCGTTTATGAGCGGGTCCCTGTGGATGAAAGGGAACTACCTGAATGCACAAGGGCAGAGATAAATTAATGATAGGAAGCCATTTAAATGAACTAATCCACTGTCTTTGAAATCAAATCAGGTACTAGTGAAATTAGCTATGAGAGATATCGGAAAAGTCCCAACAACAGACAAGCGAATCCATCATCAACAACCTGAGTGAACCTGAAGTCCAAATCACACCCCTCTTACCCTTGCAAATAACCCTATTCATTTAAATTTAATTATTCACACCAGTAAGGCAAGGAAGGAATAAAATTTTCTTTTTGTTTGTCACATTTAATAACATCATTTCATTTGTTTCTCATGCATTAAAAGGAAAAAAACCCCAAAACCTTAAGAGGGTCGCAGAAACACACAAGGCTTGGCTGTGGCCCCCCAGCTCCGGCAGCCCCTCTGCAGCACAGGGAGCTGCCGGCTCCGGCCTCGGAAAATGGACAACTTGCAAAATTCTGAAGCCCAAAGTACTTCATTTCATAAATCAGTTAAGGAGCTAAGTGAAAATAATGCCATTGTTTATCGCATCACTAACAACCTAAGTGCTTAAAGGCAAGGAAATTAATATTAAGGACATTCATAAATCTCACAGAAAACATATATTATACCAATTTACAACAGCTGAGAATCTGGCCCTTTACCCTTATTCAATATAAAATATATACATGTTGTCTTATTCAACAGACTAGTCTTAATTCTAACCTAAAAATAAACCTTATTCTCTATCAGTGCAATTTCATATGCACAAATCTTTCAGAAGGAATTTCAATTAAGTTAACATTATGTATGCACCCATTACTGGCATACAGTGATTGGTCTCTGACAGAAGGGAATGGACATATACACTTCTAATATACTGCAAATGAGCAATGCTATATATTTCTCTATTATTCTTTACAAATAAATAATGTTTTCAAATGTAAGTGATTTTAACTGTCACTTGGTTAATCCATTAACTGGTGTTTCCAAATAGCAATATCCTTTAGAATAATACAGGTTTTTGGACAAAGAAACAAATATATTGAAAATCCCAAGAGGCCAATGGTCAGAGTTAAGGGTATGGTGTTTACATAAATTAAGCATGTCTTTATGCTTCATCAGAATATGACTTTAACGGTGTTCCAACTAAAATGGATTATGTAATTAACTATTCCTTTTTAAAATTACTTCACCTCTTTAAATGGTATGACAGATAAGTTTCATAGAACCCATAAATGATTTATGCGATATATTTTATTTTATTAATAAAACCCTTAGCAATAGCTTAATCTCTCAAAATTTAATACAATGATGCATGTGCTTTAAATTAAGTCCACGGTTAAATACTTTGTTGCATTTTGGTGCGAAGCTTCGCCATGTAGGACTGTGTCCACGTTTATGTTTTGGGCAAAAATAAATGAGACGTTATACACCGCACACACAAACACACACACAGAGTGAGGTTTGTGTATATTCACTATATCTCTGCAATCTTTTGTATATGACATTCCCTTTTCCCAGATATTTACATTAAACAGATGGCATACCCTTTACTGCAGTTGACCACAATTTGGCTGTTTACTAAATATTTTTTGAAATTATAGGTTTTTGAGGATCACTGTCTTGATTTAGAATATATTAAATATTTAGAAAGGTAAGCCATGCTGTGATTATTATAAGCAACTGTTATTTTTTCTGTGCGTGAACACTGTGCTTATCATTACATATTAGGTATCTTTTAATATATAATAACATGGCTAATATTCTCTCAGCACGACGTTAATTAAATAATTAATTAAATTAATCATCACCACACTGTTAGCTAAAATTCCATACAGTTGTATATTTTTAAAAATCCAGTTTCATTCAGTGGCTTGCTCAGGAAAAATATTTTTCTCTCCCAGCCCTGCATATAAGCAACCTTTAAAAAAATTCAACAGCGTCGTGCAGTAAAAAGAAAAGCAAGTTCAGTTTAAATAAGTCTCTTTTTACTAACTAGTATATTAAATGTGGCTTTTAATTATTGGTTTTGATTATTTTTGAAGATTTTTGTATTTAAATGGCACACACATTTTCAATCATGTCTTAATTACTTTTAAAAATGCTGCACTGGCTTAGGGACAAGACAGATAACTTGTTAAGCATTTGAAATTTCTGAGCTGTTTTCTCAGTTCTGGCAGTCAATACCCAAGTCCAGATTGTAACCTCCTTTCTGCCTCCAAAGCCTGCCTTGGCTGCGTGTCCAGTGAGGGATTATGGATTTAGCAAGGAAGGTAAGTGTGACTACAAGCATTGGCTCACCATCTGCTCCCCAGCAGAGTTTGGGCCAACCTGCATAGCCTGCAGCAAGACCAGGGCACTGTTCTCAAGCCAGCCCTTTCCAACCTGGCTCAAGAAACACATCACATTCAGTCAGATGATTAGGTCTAAGTAGTCCATATGTAACAGAATATTTTTCCTAAATACCAAAATGAAAACAAAATGAATGCCATTTTTTTTATTCTCCTTACTCGATACATCAAGTTTTACACAAATAAATACTCTCTTAAGGTTTATGCAAATTATAGAAAAATAAAACTATGCATTATTTAGCAGTTCTCCTATTTCAAGATCTAACAGACTTTATTCACAGCATGTTTTTCCCTAGTTTATGTTGGCCTTCTTTTCTGATTCTACTTTTTAATTCATCTTTTTAAATTATTCCTTTTTAAATCATTATCTTATGTGACTTCATAGATTTTCATGTATTAATCTATTATTAATTTTTTTTACTATAGTCAACTTAATCCTAAATTGTTTAAATCTCTTTTAAGTGTAAACACTTGAACATGGACAGTTTTTAAAAATATGATGCTCTTTAACATTTTGGAGCATTTCTATTTGTAGCTTGTAACCTTATTCAAAAAGTTCTTGCTAAATATGCTCTCTTCTATTATAGGTACTTTTGACAGAATTATCAAGTACCACATGTGACAGGCAATAGTACTGGTTAAGGGAAGGGGGAAAAAAAAACCCCACACATATTGAGAGGGGGATACATTTTGTGTTACTGAAAAATATGTTTGTATTTTACATTAAAACCTGACATCTGCTTGGTGAATATAAATCTAGATTAATACACCTCCCCCACCCCCCCCATTTTATTCATTCAGTTTTCTTTATGCTGATTCAGGTTAAGATTTTTTATTTTTGTGAACAGCTACAAAGAATGCTGTTAAAAACTAGCGTTTTACTTTCTGCAGTACAGCACTGAACATGAAAATAAGCCGAACAAACATCTTGCCCTTTTTACTTAAACTGTTGTCTGCCCGACTGCTGAATGCACACAGAAAACAATCTAAAATTGTATAACCCATAATAGAGTATATTAAATTACAACATTGGTCAGTAATGGAAACTTATTCCCAGATATGAATTATTTACAGCCCATTTAAGTAATCCATATTCAGGTGTGGCAATGAAAAAAAAAAAAAAGTGCAACATAAATCTTTAATGTTGACCGGTTGAGAGAGCAGAGCTGAGGATTACAGACATTTTAAAGGGAAGAAGAAGAAGGAAAAAAAAAAAAAAACTAAATGAATTGATATAGCCTGTTCAGTGGCTTACTGCACCAGCGTGCTAATAAATTGACGGATGGCATGTCAGGGGTACGAGTCGAAATCCCAGCATTTCTAACTAGGGTGGGATCTAATATCAGTGTACCAAAATACAGAGTTTCTGGACCTTGATGTCACGGGACATAGTCTGTGCCTCATTTACTATATCGTGTAGGTGCCTGGCATATGTTATTGCTACAGAAAAATCAACACTTTTTTGCTTTAACCCCATAACTGCACTAGTAATTTTTCAAAGACAGTCACAATGTATATTCATTTTCCTACCAGCTGTCCTTGCACTTTCCTACAGTTTATATTTACGTTATTTTATTGTTCAGCCATCACAGTCTCACGTAAACCTATACAGCTATCACACAGCCCACTGTCCCAGTTTCCCTGCGAGAGATACCGGGCATTCCTCACCAAAGCAGGAATTAAAACCACAAATTCTGGGAAATGTTGCCAGGTACAGTTTTGTTGTTGCTAGTGTTGTTTCCTAAAAAAAATCAGACAGCTCGGGCGCTCCTTCAAAACGATGTAGCAAAAGATCATGGTGGGGAAAAGCTCTCACAACTGCAATTTCTTTTGTTTCCTGGAGCAGTACCTATATTAATTCATCTTACAAAGATCATTGCTCAAGAACTAAATTTTGCATACATTAGAGAGCAGAATTAGCATCGCGCTGTGTACAACGTTCCAGGCTAACTTCTCTCCAAGCAACCATTAAAGGTCATGTTTTGACGACTGAATGGCATGTCGGCACCTTGGTTCCCCAGAGAGGCATTCCCCAGGTACATGCAAAAGGTTATTAAATTACCTTCCAAGCAACACTATCTCCTCGGATGAAAATAATTACAGGCTTTTAGAGGCATCAGAATGCTTTCTATTTTTTTAAATAAGATGAAGATGCAGTACCTAATGACCATTTTTGTGTGTGAGTCATAGAGCCTGTCAGTGGTGACAGGACAAATGAGCATAATGGCATAGCTTAAAGGGGAAAGGTTCATTTTAAATAGTGACAAATAATATTTAAATGGCATTGTTGGAGACCCATCATGCTTGTAAAATGTAGTTTGTATCTCTTCTTCATCCTTTAATTTCATCACTGTCAAATGGTATTAGCTGTTAACATGCAACATCAGGTGCAGATATAATTTTTAACTATTAAATGTGCCTATAACTAAACAATGCATCTTGATTGTTCATATATTTTGTGGTAGAATAAATAACATATTTTATAATTCACAATTTGCTCTGCCAAATCGTTTTGCTGTACGGTGGGGATCTATACTAAAGGAGGTTGGGGGGAGTAAGAATGGTTTAAAATATGATCCCCTCGAACAAATTTCTTCTTGCCAACATGCTGAAATGGAAATGACTTTCTTTTTAGACTGATGTGATTCACAGGTTTGAAGAGCCACAGGCAAGATCGTGAGATACAGTAAATTGGTCAAAACAGACCTGGGCAAACCAATACAGGCACATATATACTGTATATACTTCAATAAAAGCAGCTGACAAACTTAGTCACCCTTACAATTTGGCCCTAATAGAAAATGCTTTGAGTCTGAATCCTCCCAGCGCTCGCAAAGTGGCTTAAGGCACAAACAGAAAATGTTTATTTTAAAATATTGAACAACAATCATTAAGCAATATACTGCAGACGTGAATTCTCTCGCACAAATGCAAACACATGACTTGGAAAAGTTACTCGAAAGTCAATCCTCTACTTGCTGAAATGACTCAAGTGAATATAAAGTCACAACACGGCAGGTAATAAAATGACAGTAGAACACACTTGGCTGTGAAATCACAACTTCGTGAAGTCAAACTTTCAGAAAAAAGCTTCTAATTTTTTAGGTATTTTTTCACAGCTTCATCATGTTTATTGCTATATTATTTTCAGATCGCTTATGCCAAAAATGTAGACAGTTTAGGTACCTTTGAGTTGTTAAAAGTTATAGCCAATTTTCTGAAAAATTATACCAGCTAAAAACACAACATTAAATATTTACCCTGTTGGATGTTAAAAAACGCTTACAATGAAAAATGTTCACATATTGACTATTCAAAATGGCCTTCACTTTGAAATTGTGAAATGGAAGGGATTGCAGATGTACAAGAATAAATATAAAAACAAATGAGTTGACTTGAAGTGTTGCCGGCTTTCATAAACATGCTACTGCAATAACATGTGACATTAATATTTAATTACAAAAGCACTGCTGCAAAATCTTTGAAATTAATGTTTTGCAAAATTAACATTCAGTGCACAGAAGCAAAGTCGTTCCAGGCGCGACTGTGATTAACAATGCCATTCACTTTACATATTATATTAATATATTATTCAAGCTAAGAATTAACACCTCCTAATTTAAATAAGGTGCTACATATCATGATGAGCTAAAATGCTTTTTCTTAAAATGGCCCATCTGATTTTAAGCAATCTGTGTTTATCATTTAATATTTTGTTATTGAATACTGTTCTCTGTAAAAAAACTCCTTGTACTTTAATTTCAAGATGAAGAGATCTCATTAAACTACTGCCATAAGATTCAAGGATTACTGAGCCAGTGGAGCCGTGTTTTCTTTGCTGGTCTACCTGGTATTCCTCCCTTATTTCCGAGCATCAAGTTTCTCATTCCCCACCTGGAGTGCCTCTCTAGTTTCCCTGGTATCTACAGAAAAGCTGAGCATTTTCTTTCCTAAAACGTTGGCTGGATCTTCCACCGCTATAAAGGATTATAAATTCTCTTACAGCTACGTTGATTTACATCAGCTGATGATATAGCTCATATTGCCAACATTATCACGTTGCTAGTACATTTTGGGGACGGCGATTTCTTGCTGCTCTGCATTCTGTGCTGTTTCGCGTGTGTTGTAGGAGGGTAAAGACGAACCAAAAGCTCAGGGGAGGTGGCGAGTCTAACGCTCTGCCTATCTCGCACAGAGCTTTCTCGCCCTCCAGCTCTACCTTTTAGCGTACAGGAATTCAGACTTGTATTGAATTCTCTGTGTTTTGAACTACAGAGGAGTATAACTTCTGGTGGGACGCAGCTAAGCAATCAGGCCTGGAGGACTTTAAATGGGTTGACATATTCTCCAGCAGGTCAGGCAAACCAGTTATTTTTGTTTGAGGGAAATACTGACGAGACATATGGGTACATCACTTCAGTTTAACCACACAGAACTTCATTTGCCATCTCTAATCTGCTATAATTGTTTGGTTTTCTTATTTCTAAAGCAGTGAAGAAATGTATTTCAATGTTATTACTCACATAACCATCTTTTAAAGACCGGCAGACTTGTAGTAAGCAAAAGCCTGTGATCTATTGCCTTATATCAATAGTTACTAATTCATTGTCTATAATTTCACTTTCATTAATTATAAAGATTAGTTCCAACACAAAAGGATGGTGAACTACTTGCTGAAAATTATGTCTGTACAACTTAAGCATCTGCGTTTAGCTATCACACGTCCCTTATTTTCAGATGAAACCCATGATCCTACATATTTCCTCTTCAAAATTAACCTAAAAAACCAAATAAACATGCCACCCAAACCCAACCAACCAAACAGTGAAGGAGATCTGATCTCTTATTTTTATATTCTTAGTGGTGAATGATCTCAATGTTGATAAAAGTAGAATTGTTGGAAGTTGTCAAAAATATCATCTACAAAAGATTCAAGTATAAGAGATGGAGAATTCAGATCTAGATGAATAAAGAAAATGTTTATGGAAATGATAAATTAAACAGGGCAGTTATAGGCTAAGAACTCCTTTGGTCCTTTGCTTGCATGTGTCTTCAATAATTTGGACTGAGCTTTGCAGTGAGCTAAAGAGAGGCAAAAGAGGAGTGAAATTGCTCTCTGACTCCACATGGGCCTTCTGCTCTGCAAGCTCTTTCTAAGCAGACCCAGACAAACTGCCTTCTCTTGAAAGGAAAGACAGAAAAATTGGCCCACTGATTTTGTACATAGATCCTGGTGCTCAAATGATCCCTCCCTGTTTCATGACAGTGACGTGAAAACTATGCCCTGCCTCATTTGTTTTACAGAAAATTAAACGGTACGAAATAATGACAAGATACTGTCTTAATGACAGTTTAACCAAAAAATAGAAATTCCAGATTTTTCCTTATTCCTTGTACTATCTAAAGTCGGGAAGACCCTGAGGACATTTAAATGTGAAAACACCATACTTCGGCCTCCTTAGTCTGCCTTGCTAAAGATCACTTTCTTGCCAAGCACCCCATTATCAGACATGATCAACTGTGCGCTACAAAGATCTGAGTAGATGCTACATGATGGGCCTACGTTTTAATATTTTAACTAAAAAATCCACTCTGCTCACAACAGAAAATAATGATTCATCTAGTGTTTTCAAATATTTTTCTGAAATCATCGTATTTAAAGGCCTGCTTTAATACCGAACCGTAAAATCTGAACAAAACAGAAACAGAAGTAAGTTTTCAATTTAGTGGAGGCAGTGGAGAATTTATTAGTATCTACCTCTGAAATCCTCTCCTTCCATACCTCAAAAAAAATATTATAATAAAATACTGTATAAATCCATTAGAAGCAGAGAGCCTTTTAAAAACTGTACATACGGCATCTAAGTTTACAGTAGAACCTCCTTCTATTTGAATAAAACATGGCATTTCAAAGTAAATTAAGAGAAAACAAAGGAGATGAAAGTGGGAATAACTTATGACCTTCTAGAAAAATGTTATTATTTCTTCTGTGCAGTGAATATTTTCAGTGCCAAAGCTTGACATCAAAATTGGGATATATAATATTCAGTTACCTTCTGATAAAGTGTACACGTACATATTCACACAAGCACACAGAGTCCTTGGAAATTTTACATTTCAGTGGGAAAAAGATGGAGAATGGTCATTAAATCATTAGAATGACCTTTCCATGGCCAGTCTTCACAGCCTTGGTAAGCAATGAAAGAAATGCAAGAGCTGAGAAGAAATGTGAAGACAACTCGGGAATCAAGAGTCCCACACCATTCTCGTTTACTGAACTCCGCAAGTCTGACTTGTCATTGTTTTCCTAGAAACTCAGAGCTAATTAAGAAGTTTTTTTGTAATTTTCTTGAAGACTGCGTTGGTCTGTTCACCTTTATTCTGGTTCTGTCTTCATGAGCAACCCAGAAAGACCCAGGTAGTGGGTTGTAATAGTGACTTGCACAACAATGAACACATCGAGAAGAGGGTATGCTACTGTGCATTAGCTGATTTAGTCAAAAACCAAGTCCTTCTACTTAACTGGAAAGGTTGCAGAAAGAAAGATTATTGAAATATTATAGAATGAGCCCTGTGGGTCCTGAAACACGTGGATCTTTAAACACGGATAGTCCATCACAGGGCTGTATCTTCCAAGACCTATGCAGAGCAGCGAGGACATGCCCATGATTTCCAGCAGACGCAATGTTATGAAAAGATGTTTTTTATTACAGGCCCCGCACAAGCCTCTTACACCCCATTTCTGCTGCAATTCTTCCCATAGCCCTGCCACAGCCGGGCAGCGGTTTGCTCGCTCAGGGCTCAAACATCCCCACACCTTACAGGAGATTGCCAGCACATCGCTACTGTAGAAAGCACAGAGAGGCTTTGCAAAACTGAGTCCTGATGACCTTATAGAAAAATATATACTTTATCTGACCGTTCCCAAGTTTTTATCCACCCTCCTTTTTTTTTTTTTTTTTTTTTTACTACCTCTAGCTTAGCTGCATTAAGCTCAATTTCCCTGCACCAGCTGTGGTGAAGAAAAAATATCTGTGCAACTGGTATACTCCTTCCCTAGAAAGCTGCAAGTAGAGACTAAACCAAAAAAGTCATAGGAAACAGTATTTCTTATGCTCTAGCTTTTTTACATAAGTTGTCCCTCACAGTGGGTCCAACACTGAACTAGAGAGGCTACAACCTCCTCTGGCCAGCTACCAGATTTTCTGTCTTCACTGCCTGTAAAGTAATTTGTACTGCACGGAGACCCAGGCACTTTTAATTTCTGAGCAGATTTCATCTCAGAAATAACTTTATTCCTATTTACTGGGGTTAAATCCTTCCCTGCAGAAGTAAGGATCTTGTTTGTGTTCCTACGTATAATGCGATATCATTTATAAACTGTGACTCTTGCAATTCATGGCTTTTTAAGTGGGAGGACATTAAAATTGGACTCACTCAGGTGGGAGCCACCATTGCTCTTTCTCTCTTTAGCTTAGCACGGACTTCTCAAAATATTGCTTTTTTTTGCAGCAAACCACTGTTGCTACAGGTACGCCAGTGGAAGTTTTACTAGCTAAATTCTTGCTAACTTACAGCAAACCCATTGGAGCCCAATGACAAAGCCCACATCTCTTTTACTGAAAGAAGGTTTACCCCATTAATAATCTGATGACCCAGGCTGTCTTTCACTCCCTACACTGGTGGTTTTCCTTGATGGATTGGCCTAAGTGGACCTGGTCTCTTTTTTGATCAGTGTAAAATCATAGAATTTGGCCCAAGGTACTGAAGATATTTTTAACCTACAGGCTTTATTTTAGACACATAAAGTTACTGAGTGCCAACACTGCAGCAAACAAAAATAAAACAAATATTTATTGAGAAATAGAACAAGTTATGTCACCTTTTGTAGGAACCAGCAATGATTTATGAAACAAAGAAATCCCATGCTGTCCACTGATGATATAAACAGTGCAATGCAAAAGAAAGAACCAAGCAAAAAATAAAGCCAGAGATATACCTGGGGGGAGGTGGTGTCTGAGGGCTACAAAAGTAAAATTCAGAGGAGTGTCTATTATTGATAACTAAAACGATGACCTCCCTGGTCTTGCATGTTTCGTGATGTAACCTGTGATTTCTGCCAAGCACTTATAACAGTTCTCATCACAACATGAACCGATAGTGTGATATGTTAACATCACCACTAATGTACGCCAGCATTACACTTCTCTTTCTTCGGTTAGACAGCTTTCCTTCAGGCCATCAGACACTGGAGGGCTGTATAAAAATGTACCTCTTCAAACAAATCCCCATGAATTTTAACACAATTAAACCAAGTCTACATAAAACGCTTTACTGATTCCTATTTTTTATTTGCAATTGGGCCGACGTGACAAAGTTCAGATTCAATTCCAGATTTTTAACTTGTTTAAAGCCCAATGACGTCTGCATTTGCTGTCTCTTTCAGACCTGTCTATAAATAACATTCAGTAAAAGAAAGGAGATAAAAACTAAGAATTTTAATATCCTGTTTTGCCATTTTTCTTTATTCTTTTCCAATATCAGATAACCTAATAATACAACATATAATAAATATTTAAGGGGAAATAGCAATGAATTTGCATTGTGCTTTTTAAAGTCTCTTCTTGAAAGGCTGATTACTCACAAATTGTAATGGGTCTATTATACAAAATTTATCTTTCTTTCATGATGTGATTCTTTAGCCTTAATATTCACTTGATTCCCACTGATTACAATAGAATATGTGCAAGAACAACAGTAGATGGGACCAGATGGAGCTATAGAAATATTCTCTCCTTTTAGATACATGCACACACTTCAGGCCCCAAAAGCAAAAAACATGTCTTAAGACATGCTCCACAGTCCTCATTACCAGCCTAACAAAAATAAACTTAATGAATGTATAGATTGCCAAAGCTTTACGCATGGGGCCAAAGAAGCCTTCACCTGAAAAAAACCCAACAAAACAGCACAGCACTGCTTTTCCCGTCTCACAACCTCTCCTGTGCTCCTTACAACTGTACC
Source organism: Egretta garzetta (assembly GCF_000687185.1). NCBI lineage: Eukaryota > Metazoa > Chordata > Aves > Pelecaniformes > Ardeidae > Egretta > Egretta garzetta. Next base: position 3,486,813 of record NW_009260274.1, on the reverse strand, counting down.
TCGATTCCTTCAAGTGGAGCTGAGCCCCAGTACACACAATAAATGAGTTTCTAACATTCCTCTGCCTACTTCTCTGGAGAACAAAAAATAAAACTCCAAAATCATAAACCTTCCCTCGCTCAAAATCCCCTTGTGCTAAAGCTCTGAAATGTTTAAGCCACAAGGGTTTTCTTTCTTCCTAAGAGGGAAACATGGATGGTTAAATGCCACTGGAGGCATTTAGGTTCCTACCTGGCATACTACCTGAGAAAGGCTACAGATTTCTTCTTCAAGAACAGTTCCTAAATGCTGACATTCGTTCTTGTATTCCTCCTCACACATCCTTTTTGCCTTCCAAGCATCCAATTCTCTTAATAAGGTGCCTTTAAGTTCCCTTCCAAGGCTCCAGTTGGCCCTTTCATTGTCCTCTTGGATAGTCGAACACCGGGACTTCCTATCTCATTTCTTCTTAAAAGAGACACCAAACATTTATTTGCCCCCTAAATGCATGTTTCAACGTAATATGGAGCAGGCTACTCATCTGAGGAGACATACAAACACAGGAGAGCTCTACAAATTATGGGGGTAAGCGAACAAAACCACATAGGATCTCACAGAGGGAAAAAAAAAAAAAAAAGAATATCTTTCCTTATGCTACAGGCATGCTCTGACATTGATATCCTTAACATTTTCATCCACACGGTGAACTATAAAAGCATTAATACACACAATGAAGATAACAGTTTACTGTAGTTCCAAAGCATGGTTATAGCAACACATCAGTTAATAATACTTTATACATGTAAAAGCAGAAATATTGTCATCATCTGCTACCGAAAAAATGAGAAAACCCCATTTGCAACATGCACCTCTACTCCCAAATCGTATTCAGAAAGAGTTAAAATATGAAATAAAATTATAAAGGCACCAATGATATTTTTATAACAGAGCCACCGCTAGTAAGCTGTATTTTAGAGAAACACTGCACATTTTGATGACTGTCAAAATTTACATAACTTACTCTCCATGAATTAACTATGAGGTATAAAATGCAACTTTGGCTAAATAAACCCTCAGCAATTGTAAAGCAGCATTTCAAGCATCGCTAGAACACCAGACTGAAACATTAAACAAAAAAGATGAATATTGAGTGAAGTGATCTCCCCAATATTTAGTTATTGTTGTGAAATAAATTAAACAATCAGAGAAGATAATCTTTAGAAATACAGATCGTCATTCTAGTTGCTATAGTACTTTTTATTTTTATTTTTAATGAGTGTTTGTCAATTTAGTGTCTACAATCAAAACTCTGACATATTAGGGTAATGAACTGGGTCCGGGAATTACCAGCAAACATATAAATACTAGAATTTCTTGAAACATGAAGTGTTAAGAGAAACAAATTCCAGTCTTTAACATCTGTCCTACAGATTCTTACCATTTATCTGCTGATCAAAATTTCGAATGGTGCCAAAAAAAATCATGAAGTCAAAAGGACTTGGTGGGGGGATCTTTGTTTCTCTCTAAAAGCCTAAAAGTTATACTCAACTGCAGCACAAAGAGTAAAGAGGTTGTTATTCATATTAACTACATTTACATTCCTATCGCAACATCCAGAGAGCTAATAGTGGGGTTATTAACATAACAAACGTAAATGTTCTATATAAATAATACTGTTTCAGGCCAGCAACCGCTCATCTGACAGCATTTAGGCACAGGCTCAACATCTGTTTATGAACACTTTGCCTAATGATATCATCAGATATCATTAAGTGCGGCAGAATACAGCACAGAGGCAGGTGCAGCTGCCTTCAGTACCCATCACAGAGGAAGAAAAGAGCTGCATTCCCGATCCGAAAACCCATCATTAGGACAATTTTCTTCGACAAACCAGCCCTGTGATTTCAATCTGTATATCACCTGTAATTGTAGTTTTTAGCAAGAAGCTGATTCTATACATTTAGCGACGAATCACGTTGATGGCCTGAATACTGGAAACACATTTGTGCTACCAGCTGCGGCAGCTTTTTTTAGAGCCTGTGTTAACAAAATACTGCTAACAAGGCAATGCTTGGAGTGCAGCTTTGTTTCTCTTTCTTGTTCGTAGTGTTTAGATGTGCATAATTATGGAGATTAGCAATTGATTGCTTCTCAATAATAATTGATTATTGGTCACTGAACCTTCCCCAAAGCACTTCACTGAAGGTGAGGACAGGTGATAAGTTCATTCTTAACAGATCTAGGGAACAGAAAGGAAAGGTCCAAAAGAACCTTCGATTTGTACATCAGTTTCCATGATAAACAGACCAAAGGGATAATAGAATATCCCAAAGCCTCGTTTGCCCGGAGGCAAATTGTAGAGATCATAGCAAGCCTGCAGAATTCTCCCTGTGGACTATGTAAGAAACATACATCATTTTTATATATGTCAGTTGTTCTTTGATTTGAAAATATTTCTACCCATTTAATTTATCTTTTTCAGTCAGTTTTCTTAAATTGTACAATTTAAGGGTTATATCAAAGAATGAATATCATTTCTGAATACCCCGAAAATGAAACAAACTGACAAAATAATGCAAGTCTCTTCAGTAGAAATGTACAAATATTGAAGCATCTATTGTCACTGACTTCAAAATCACCGTACCCTTTTGATCTGCTTTATATCCATCAAAATTTTGGTCTGTAGTGACTGCCTTGATGCAACGTAACATAATGTTGGGAATATAACACGATGCCACAGCTAAAATTTAAAGGTGAATGCTCTTATTTTTGGCTTAATCGCCCACTGTCAATTTGGACAGCAAATATCCAATTTAAATTTATTGGAGTGCATGGAAGCCACTCAGACAATAAAGTAGCCGTAGCGTTCGTAAAATGGTAAACATCATTTCTTGTTGGCTATTCAAAAGTATTTTGAACAGTTGAGACCAGTTTTTCTAACCCTTTTATGTTTACAGAAAAATGTAATTGTAAGCCTGACACATCATACCATCCGTCTTTAGATAACGTGGGTTGGTTTTCGGTTTTTGGTTTTTTTTTTTTAACGCAGAATTTTACAAGGACATGCCTCCTCTATGGCAGTGAACTTTACAACCTGATTCATGAAAAATGCAGCTTGTTTAAAGTTAGCCTGCTCCATTTCTAGAAGATTTCTATGCTAAAATGGGAAACAGATTGCACAATTATGATTCAAAAGGAAAATGCCCAAGATAGAGGGCTGAGGTTTAAGCAAGAGGAAATGCTGAGACCAGAGTCGGTGCTCGCTTTCTGCTCAAAGATGTGTCTCACATAATGAATGCGTTCACTTTTAAGAGGGTCTCGTTCAGCCTTTGTGTTCCTTTCCTCAAAAGCAGCACAATGGTAGCAAATACTCAAATTACACATCACATGCATGATCCAATCCAGCACCAAGATATTCAGGGCTTACACCCAACCACTTTTCACCACCTCCTACATGTGGATCTGAAAGAATAGAGAAGGTGTCCAGACCGAAGAATTTTAAATGGCAGCAGGTATTTTATGAACCTAGGAATTACCCTCTCAAAGGCAAAAATCTTCGGATCATGGATGCGATGTATCTGCGCACTCAATTTACAGGAAGGGCTTTCTTTTTAAAGCAGCTTTAATTCAACCTCTGTTTGTGCACACAATTAGATGAGGAGATAATTTCCAAGCACAATGACTTGCAGGTGCAAATAGTGATATAGATAACAAACTATCTGATCTGTGGGCACAGATAGATAGTTAGACATCTAGAATCCTTATGTGCAGCCATAAATAATTGCATCCTCAATTATTTATACAAATAAAGAGAGAAGGCCAGCCTGGGGGGGGAGGATGGGGGGAGGAAGAAATAAAGAAGCAGCAAAGCAAAACAGTACTTGATGCAGAACAGGTTATTTTTGGTGCTAAGCCCCAAAATTTTCAAAATACCAAGGCAACATTAGGATTTCATGTGACTGCCCCTCTTATGCCAAATATGGATCTTTTATAGTATTTTAAATGCAAGGCCTTTTTAAATTTAAGATTGCTGTAGGATTTGCACCACAGCAGATGAACTGATACAGTTGCTCCTGTGCAAAATGAAGGTATGAACTGGTAATGTAAACAGTGAATTGCTTCAGTGCATTTGATGGCTGTTTGAAAATAGTCCCTGCTACATTTTGCATTAGTTTTTAATGTGTTTGTTAAGCAAGTGCATGGATGCAACTATAGAGATGCCTGACACTTTCCTTCTCCAAAAACATCCTCAAAACAAGCCATTTAGAATAGAAAAAGACTAAATAGATGTTTATAAAAATGGGAAGAATCCTCACCACAGGGTACTCAGGCATACATGTGCAAGTAATATTAAATATTACATAAATTATACTATCATACATGTTATAGACATATATGCAAACTATTATAAACATTATGAAGTTTGGAAAGCAAATGATTTTAAAGTTGGCATAACAACTGTGATCGTTTTCCATTCCCCACATGCACATAGATATTGCAGTGATCTTGCATCATGAACACACAGACGTTTTCCATAGGCTCCTGCCTGATTCGGAGCACAAATGATTGGTTTGATGCAAAACTATCCAGTGTTTCATTTTATCTCTACTACTCTCTCCTCAATTAAACCACAGTATTTAGGTCCTACTCAGAATCATAAAGGTATTTGCATGTTTTTCTGCAGCATTCACAGAACAGAACTTGAGTGTTTACGTTCTTAATTTGTTTTACAAGATCCATCGGAAATAAGAGGGTGTCATTCTCTCAGTTGAAATCTCCACAATGGGAAATTTCAGGAACAAAGAGATTAAGATCAGAAGTATCTACTGATTTAGTGCATCTACTATAAGGAATTGAGAAATTGGGGTTGATTGGTTTGTTGATTTTTTTTTTCAGAATAATGTTAGATGTTCCTTTATTTGGTCAGATGTGGACCCCCATTGATTTCAGTTAGAGGATTGAGCAGCCAGAAGTTGTGCTGTGGTTTCCTGGAGTCTCAGGTCAGACCTCCAGCAAATGAAGAGCACACCAGTAGTGATAAACCGTAAAGACAAAAGCAGGAAGAGTTGATCTGAGCGCTGCAAGAAGGGCCTGACTCGGCTCTCCTTTCCATATCTCAACTTACTTTTTTCATGCAGTTCTCATACTAATTCCTTGTATACTTTCAGAATATAGAAGAAACAGTCAAATCCCTGATTTGCCCCAAAGAATATTTTCTATTTAATGAAAGACCTAGGAGTTTTCTGAAAAAAAAGCAGAGCGCGATCACATCACTGAAGGCTCTATCATGATACTCATACGTGCATGCAGCAGTCATTTAAATTCCTGTAGTTCTGATATTTCCTAACTTCTAAGTGCCTTATTCAAACCACAATGACATTTTAAAATACTGGGTTTGTGTCTTCTCTTCTACTGCCTTTATTATAGTAAAAACCCCAAACCCAGAGATGCTCTATCAAGACACCATACAGACTTCTGCTTGCATGGTCTCCCTCCACATCCCAAAGAGCCAGGTCCAGTTCTCCCCTTGCCCTGCCCAAGTTTTCCATGTGTACGCACAGGCAGCCATTCCCATTCCCACTTCTTCCCTTCTTAACTTGCCTCTACATAGATGTCAACCCTTAGTCCTGGCAGTATTAATTAGGTTAGGGGGAAAAGAAAAAAAGAAAAAAAAAGAAAAATCTCCAGTATTTGCACACTAGAAGCAATGTCTTACTGGTGAGGAACAAGAGCATATAACTGGGTTACTGTATGGTATGGGCTGAGAGGCTGTATGAAGGCACTCTTCTTGCTCCCCCTTCTTTCCTTTTCAGCCATTCCTCCCACAATCCTTTATCTTCTTCTTTATCTTCTACACCCCTTTTCTTTTCTCTCTGTTAATAAGCTTCCCTTTGTCCTTTCCCTAAACTTTACATTTATCCCCAGAATAAAAGATTTAAAAACCAAAACAGTGAAAGTACACAGCTAAGAAGACTGATGTCTTTAATTGTACAAGTTTCTCCTTTGTCTTCCTTTACATATATAGCTCTCTTCAGATGGCAATTACTCAGGGCAAAGAAAGTCCCTGGGCTCTAGATGTGTATCTTGGAAGTGCCTGGCATATTTTATCTGTTACTATTGGATAAAAACCACATAGTAATAACAGTCATTTTGTTTGGTTTTATTTCCCATGTTATGCATGCAACTATTACTTGTGTAATGCGTTGCTATGACAAAAGGCTTTCCCCTATGCAACAAAATTTGGCTTTGATAGCTACTGCAACAGTTGGAGAGGACTATCAATTGATCAGGTTAACTTTTTTAATTGATAGCTTATTGCACATCATTCTAAGGCAGTCCACTTAAAAATATTACTTACCATTTACAACATTTGCCACCTGCTCCTCATGCTTTACAATATTGATGGATCAGAGCAAAGAATGTGTGCCATGAACACTTT
>NW_009260274.1:3418868-3480371 GCF_000687185.1 Egretta garzetta | reverse complement strand
TAGACATTCTTTTGTTTAACCTCTTTCCACACAAAATCAGAAGTTTTATTTCTTTGTCTTCTAGGAGAAGGCTGGCCTCAGAGGTAAAATATAGTGTAATATGTCGAAAATGCTCAAGTACAATATCTGATTTGTATGTAGTTCTTAAATGTTATATTGTTCAAAAGAAAAAAAAAGTTACTCAAAACCCCATTACAGCCTAACACAATAGTACAGCCTTGAGGAGGGTCTGATAATAAGGATTGTAGAGAGTGAATCTTCATTCAAGATAGCATTCATGGCTCAAAGTCAGAGGAACTGCAATCTAGAACTATATTTTTGGATTTTATTTTGCAATGAAGATGATAAACGGCTTTTATTTTTCAAGAGAAGAATTTGTGCTTGTGGTAAGAGTTTAGAAAACGTGAAACCAACATCAACCCATAAAGCAATGTCTGCCCAAATGCAGAAAGCTAAGAAAGCAGTCTTAATTTACCCCTTCCAGTGCTCAATGACACCTATTAAGAATAATTTAATTGCAACATTATTATCCTTTCACTACTATCAGAACGATTTCAAAAGGAGATGAAGAATCTCAGACCTGCAGATCTCCTAGGTCTGATGCACCATTCTTAGCAGACCAGGGGTGATTTCTGGAAGAAGTCAGCTCTTTCTTCTTTTGTTACAACTTAATGTTGCCCTGCACTCCACTGAAAGGTCCGCTCTCTCTCTCTTTGCATCCCACACAGAGCACTAAAAACACGCCTGCTCTGGTCGTGCCACAAGACTGCTCTCTCTGGCTCTAGTGATGGCTCTTTTTTCTCTTCTGAGGCTACCTATTAACGGAGGCAGCGTGATGTCGGTCACAGGTCATTAGATCTGTTTACATCTCCGAGATTTACCCCTGCCCACAAATACTGAAATTCCCTTTTCTCGAAGGAAGAGATTCTGGCATTACAATATAAACCTGATGCTCTTTACAACTTCTGGACATGCCAGTGGTGGCTCAGTTGGGCTCCAGGAGGAGGATTGGAGCCAGGGGTGTCTGTCAAGGACCACTCACCCACCAAAACTGCATTCCCAACCCACTGCAAGTAAAATCTCATTTTGGTTCTCCAAATACCAAGCCTTGGCTTTGGAAGGCCAGTAACATTGTTTCCTCTAGTTTTAGTCCTGATATTGTTAGAGACAACAAGAAACAGGAATAGAAATGGGTCAAAACAAGATCTTAACCTTGAATATCTCAAACTTAAGTGCTTTTAAGGTTGTAGTTAAGTCAAATATGGATTTCCATAGGAGTTGTTAATTATTTGTAGTCATATATGCAATATGGGGGGTGTCATCAATCTTAGGAGTCCCCACAGTAGCAGATCTGACAGGATACGCCATGGATCTCCACAACAGGAATCCATTTGCAGGGTTTTCTAGGAATTCTAGCTTTTAAATACTGAAAATTTGCTAGACTTTATGCTTCCTTACATGGACATGGAAAAAAACAGAACTAATACATTTTGATTAAAATGGTGGAAGGTAGTGTTAACTAGAATTTGAACATTAACATCATATTTTTCTCATTACTTTTTCAAGTAATATTTCTCACAAGATGCAATGCATTGTCAATACAAATTCTCAATAGGAATGTGGCTTAATACCATGCAATTGGCTTTTTATCAAATTCCGCTGGAGCAACTTCTCTGCCATCTGAGCAGGTTTTTTGCTAAATGCCACTGAAGTGGCGTTACTTCAAAACAACACTAGAGAAGGTTTTGTTTGGTTTTGTGCTTTGTTTTTAGCACACAAGTGACTTCAGCAGAAAGCACCGCTACCTTAAAATAATAATAATAATGAGATGTGGCACCTAGGAATTACCATGGTCAGATAGTGAGATGTTCATGACATATAGTCTTCTTTTTTGATATCAAAATGTCATGTATTTGAGACCTACATCCATGTAATATTGTGAAGTACTCAATAACAACAAACTACCATATGTCATGCAACCCTGCCTACACTGTTTGAAAGCCAGTTAATACTTTTTCATTTACTGCTTGAAGGGAGGAGGAGAAGGCTGTAACCATCAAGTTCTTTTTCCTATTCTTTGAGAAACTTTAGGTTGCTGTAGTAATCAAACACAGCAATATTTATTCATGAGTACATTTGAAAATAACCTACGGACTTCAACCGTAGGTTGTCAGGCAGTTAAACATGAAGTGCCCTCAAATACCATTACATCCCTGGTTTCCTTTGCGCACACGGGTGCACACTTAGTTTGAGATAACCATACCAAATCATATACAAATTAAATTTCCTATCATTTAGCCATAAAATTTTAAATATTTGTCAACTCCATAAAGTAAAAAGACATTATGATGCCTGTGCTATTCAAAATTATCTAATTGGGAGGAACCTGCTCTGAGAAGAACAGATTAAAGATGGCATTTTCGTCCTTTATTGAGAAATTCTCACCCTTTATAAATTCAACATTAGTTTTTAGCAGCATAGCAAATATGCTGTGTTTCTTTATTTAGTAGTCAAGTTGAGTCTACAGAAGACAATATAAAACCTCAAAACCAATAGAAAATATTTTCAAAATGAATAATCAAAATAATTTATCGCCCAAATGAAAGAAATATTAATACATGTAATTTTGATTTATACCGATCACGTTCCGAAATAGCCTTAATTTGTTGTAAATTTATAAACAGATACTAAAGCTTTTGCAAAATTTGATGGGAAGATACGTTACCTATTGTTTCCACTTCTAATATACATGTGTAAAACATTTACTAGTATACTGCTTTATAAACAGCACAAGATGGAAGTATCTGAACACTTAGGTTGTCACCTTAAAACAAACTGTCACACATTTTTCTTCACACATTTGAAACCCAACTTATCAACCTTAACAAGTGTTGTTATCAAAAGAATTTTGGTGCCTTTGTTCTTTCCCTTTTGCAAGTAAATTACACTTTTAGGATTTATTAAGACAAGAAACAATTTTTGAATAGCAGGTCAAAACTCTCTATGGAAAAATTCTCATTACTTTCTAGCCTGAAGCAGTATTTACCACTCCAACTTATCCATCTTTTTCCTGTTTTTTATATATCTATATTTCCAGAATCTTGTTTCTGTGCCTAATGCTATAACATTGCAGCAGTTTGTTCAAAGCAACACTCTTATTTTTGCTCTTAGCCGGTGCTATACAAACCCTGATCAATTATTGAAGTGTAAGCCCTGAAGTAACACAGCCATTACTGCAGCAGGCAGATAAAAATGGAACACTTTTAGCTACAGTATATTTACTTTAGAGTTTCAGCAAACAAACCAACAAGTTAAACTACCTTGTCTTTCACTTTGTTTGATGTACTAATATTTCCTGCATGTTCAAAAGTCTTTCTTTTAAAACAAAGTTACTGAAACGTTATGGCTGCTTGTTTGTGAGAATACCTAAGCTTAAATATTTGCATGAAACAGCCTTGAGATATAGAAAAGGCAGCATTAAAGTCGTACAAATCTAATACAGAAGCTGCTATCTGTAGTGCCATAAGAGCCACAGTTTTTTTATGAGCTCTTTGGTATTTTAAGTTCGCCAAACTGCGGAGCCTGCATATTGTAATGACATTAAAAATGATGCTGGGAGGTATCTTAAACAACAAACAACATCACGAAGAAAAGCATTCATTAAAGAAAAGGAAAAAAATCAAATTAGAGGTGTTGGAAATTTCTCATGGAAATCAACCGCTAATCACTTGTGGACTTTTCTCCTTCTGCAGCTCACTCCTTTCCTCACAAAGGAGTGCCCAAGATGTAATTTTTTGTTAAAATGCTTTCTTATTTAATTATACAGAGTCTATTTGAGAGCGACGCCAGTTCAAGACTACAACTATTCATCTTCTGATGGTGCTGCATGTGCATCTGCACACAAGATATAATGTTTTTCAGTTTAAATGTCTGTTCTGGGTTTTAAGGACTAAATGATAGTGAAGATGACTGGAAACATTCCAGATTTTCCTATATAAACTGCTTAGCAAAACCAAAAATTAGTACTTATGCTACAGAACTAATAATGTTTGACATTTGCATTTTATCACTTACGATATGAAGAGCTGGAAGAACTTGTCCCAGGAAGTTTGGGGGAAACTATAAAAACTCAGTTTTAGAAATGGATGTTTAAAAAAAGATTGTATAGTTTTGCTCAGTTCTCAGCTGTTCCTTTTTCTAGCTCCCAGAGGAAAGCAGGCTGCATGGCTTACAAACACCATACGTGAAACAGCTTATGAAAAATGATCTCATGAATACATAAGTATGTCATCATATCCCACTCGAAGGCATTTGATAACTGGATGTAGTAGCCATGAGTGAAAAAAAAGCTATGTGTACTTAGGTGTTTTCATAGGTTTGGACAAAACCCCAAAGTAGGATTATGAAGAGTGTTGTTCATGGGGGTGGGGGGGTATTCTTTACAGGCAAGAGTGTACGACATTTGCACCCATGAGAATGTTTACAAATATTTTCACTGACCTGGGCAGTACTTCTTGTTCACATGAGTAGTATGTATAGGGCCACATAAGCAGAGATCACATCATTTCCTCAAATATCTGAACTTCCCAAAATTTATTCTAGCTTTGGAAACGTGACAAAGAAAGAACCGTTCCTTCCCAGCCACAAATTAAAGAAAGCAGCTAATGCTATCTCCAAATGGTGGAAACCCAGTGCTACTCTGACCCTACTAGAGGCAGTCCAGGTGACAGGGAGCAGGCAGGTAGGAACTCTGCCCTTGCCCACGTATGCACAGATGAGCTCTTCTCTTTCCACACCACTTTTTGCACTTTTTCTGGACATGGGATGAACCCGAAGCCTTCAAGTATGAGACAGACAACACAAATACATGTACACATGGGCATGCATCCATACAGATGATGGAGAAAGTACAATTTCCGGATAAAAACAACCACAGATATTTTTTTTAAGCCGCATCTATGGGTAATTACTAACCATGTCAAACTGTCTCTTTTTACCCTTCAATACATCTTATTTTAAAAAATGGAAATCACAATGAATGTAAACAACTTCTTTATCTTCCATTTTATTTTTATTTTTATAACCAGTACATCTGAGCCTGGTAACATATTCAAGGTATGCCTCAAATACTTGGAAGCAAAAATCCTTTTCATTTGAACATTCGATTCACTGAAAGTGAGGTAGCCAATTTGTTGTTGCAAGCGTCTGTGCTATTATTTTTAGAGCTTTCTGGCAGACAGCTTATGAAAGGTGGTTTGTATAAAGCAGCACCATAATTTGAAAAAGTGCAAAAAGGGAATCTATAGTGATGCATGTCTTTGTGAAACTGCTCTTTATTTAAATATTGCACTGGATAGTAGAAACCGGCTGACTGGATTTATGAGGTGTGAAGCTATGTCTCATAATGATTAACATTAGAATCACAATTCAGACCTGAGGTCAGACTCCAGATACGACATTAACCTTCTTATTTTTTAGAAAATCTGGAGCTGTCATTATTATTATAGCCTTTATTAAAACAAAGAAGTTGTTAAGTTCACTGCTTGTTTCAAACGAGTCAGAAAAGTAAGATTAGGTCTTTGAAACTTTACTCCTCTTCATGACTACGCTCATCCATGCTTACCTTGTCTCAGAGGAGCTCTGTATGCTTATGTGGGGACATACAAAAAATGCCTACTTTTCACAAAACTTATCTAAAATAACCCAAAACACAAGTAGCCTCTCTGGCAGTCACCAATTTTAGATAGATTTCCAATGAAATGGCCACAGTGTGAGTTCAATCAGATAAACAGTCCTCTAAACTCTGAATATTCTGGGTAATCATCCTTAACAAAACAAAATTTGTTCTTATATTCTGTCTTTTGTAACGGAGTTCCCTACGAGCACTGGGCAAGAGCCACTAGAAGGAAAGCTCCCTTGGGGAGAGGGTCACAATGTTGCACCTGAAGAAGAAAGATCCTCAAGCACGGGTTCAGCTGGCTGGAGAGAGCTTAGGGAGGGAGTGGAAATCAATGGATGCTCTGTTTTGACATTTATCCTACAGTTCACATGCCACCAGCAAGAATTTCTGGTTGGTTGGTGACTCCTAGAAGCCCTTCTCCTGCAGCCAATTTGAGGATTTCTGAGTCACAAGAACGCTTTGAGTCTAACATGGCTACGTAGACTGGTTATTCTGAGTGAGCAACAAACCCGTTTTGCATTCTCCAGGAGCGCAAGGTCTAATACACACAGTAACTGTAAACCTTCTGCACACACATGGTAAATCTGACGTTCCCTGGAGCTACCAGACTTACTTGCTTAGGGCAAGACCCACACAGGACACCAGCTATTTCACACCCTGAGAAAACATCACTGTGCTGCTCCTCCATGTGCCTAGAAAGACTTTTCAAACTTAGCTGCAGATGGAAACTTCCCTCCCAGCCCCTCCAGGATACAACAGAGGGAAAAGGAAAGTTAAATCAATGTGAAGCTAACTCCATGAACACATGGAAAACAATTATTAAAACAACCAACCCCACCTCATACTTCAAAACCCAACAAAAATATGGTAGAAGCTATAACTACAGTTGTGCCATTTCCTCTGTTCCACCTCCATTCCTGTTATTTCAATTCATATTTCTTTCCCCTACAGAAAAAGAGACTGAATCAAAAAATTTATATCCATCTTTCCATTTAGTTTCAATTTATATAGTTTTACCTATGGCTTAGGATGTTAAGGTATTTGTTTGAAGACTGAAAGTAGCTGAACAGGTGAATCATAACCCAGATCCACATTTCCACAGGTTAGTCTAAGCAAATCATAGGCAGATGGTTGAATCCAGAATCTATGACTACATAAAATATTCATCAGATAGTTAAATCACTGCGGGGCAATACTACCAGATCATCTCCTAGATCTTTTATGAAGAAGAAGCTGCTATAGAGATGTTAGCAAATCATCCTAATTTTGAATGTCAAAAACTTATAAACAGCAATCCTAATGATGTCCCATGTAGCATCATCACTTACTGAGAGGACGCATGTCTTTGGGTGGTAGCACTGAATGTTTTATTGAAGACTGGACTGCATGGTGCATAAAGGTAGGGCATGGAAAAAACTGTAATACTGGAGGAAGTAAGTTCAAAGGAAGTTTTCAAGGAAAAAAGGATGAATGTCTTTTACTACCTATGAATGCAAAAAATCTGTAAAGGCAATTAAAATATCTCCATTTTAACTAGTTGTCCATTCAAATGAAAATTGGCACTTAATTTACATTTCTCATTGACAGAAGTTCCAAAGCATACACCATGCGAAAAATTCAATTCAGAAATATTTATAAAACCCCTAGATTGCATATGAAGTATTCTCTTGATCTTATGACACTTGACCTACTGTGGGTACAACAGAGAATAACTCTAATTTTGAATATTCATTATATCTTTTAAAAAAACCCCAACACAACATTTTAATGTCACACAGCAACAAAAGCTATTCACGGGCCAAAGCCCAGTCACTTAGGTTTACCCTAGACTGATGATTATACATCAAAATGTCAGAAGATATGTATTTACCAAGTTTGATGAAGAAAATCTGACAAATACTATTTAAGATAAGTGGCATTTTCTCCTAATTGTTTTCAGATGAATGAATGAGAACCTAATGCCCTGCTACTTTGGTGGAGCACTAAATGGCTTCAAAAACTCATGTTTATACAATGTATTGGTACACAATCTAAAAGGAGAATTGAAGCAGGCATGCCCATTTACAAATGTATCTTAGGTATACGTAGTCTGAATTACAAAAGAAAACAGGAAAAAAACACCCCAGATTAGCCAATCATTATTTACGTTTGTTTGTTGTCTTTTCTCAGCTTGATATGTCATCTCAATCACCCTCATTTTCTTGGCACTGGTGCGGTTTTGAAAACTGTAAATGTTTCAGCTAGCATCAAACGTACTTAAATGAATCATTTACTATAGGTGGATCACACATAGCAAAGAGAAACTCTTTTAACAGGCTTCCAGGGTACAGTGCTATATACAGATATTCTACAACAAAAAGCAACCATATATCTGAAGTTGTTGTGTGTAAAGGAACTTGCCCACACATCTTCAACTTCAAGTCCCTGTGTGCTTTCATTAACATTAAAGGTTTGTGGTGTGAAACAGCAGAGCTTGCCATTAATGCAAAGATGCATGAAAAGAGATTGCTGTAAGAGGTCTTATGCTCAAATTTTGACTTCTCCATAGTCTCTGAAAGAGGGAGTCCCCTGAAAGAGGGACTTCTGTTATTGTGCCCAAAGATACCATCCACTCTGTGACCCTAGTTACATACATCTATGTATATACATGTATATATAGCAATCTCTGAGCAAGCTTGGATACTTGAGGAGATTCAGTTACAGCGCAAGGAATTGCTGCTGCCTCCAAAAAGTCAGCCACAGCACCTAAAACTAGTTTAATTTCTCCACATTATTATGTCATCCCCTGATTACTGCATGGTTCATAGCATCGTGGCGATAAGGCATCCCCCTGCACACTCCATACTGCAACTGTTGATTATAACTCAAGTTTCAGACATTCAGATTCATAGGTTTAAAGCTGAAAAATATGGATTCAACAAAAAGCTTCACTAACTCCGGAAGAGATTTTTTAATAGGTCTGAGAATTTTCAATTAGCTTTGAAGAAATCAGTCACTCGATTTGGTACAGCTCTGGATAATGCTTCCTGGAACAGTCAGAATGAGAAGCAGAAAAAGCAACTTATTACAAGATGGACTTTTATGCAGTAGTCTGACTTGAGAAAAAAAGTGACCAGAGGTCATAGGCATTTTCTTATGAGATGTACAGCTGAATTTTTCATGCCAAAGAAGATTAGGTGAATCTTAGTATTTTATTCCTCTGAGTCAGGGGCCTACTCCAAAGATCTGCACTTGGTACTTTCAGATTTTGGCCCTAGGACAGAACTCATTTGTTCAATGAACTGGAAGACAAAATAGCATAGGACTACACGAGGTACAATGGGATGCTGAAAGACCAGAACTAAATAGTATCAGCAAAAATATATAAGGATGCTTGCCTTCCACTGAACTTGTTAATTGCAAATATCCTCGGTCTATTATACTAATTAAGGAGTATTAAAGCTCTCTCTCCTAGGAAACCAGAAAGCCTTTATTACGTAGTTCACCATAAAAATTGCTGTTCACCACATCATCTGCCTTGGAGCAAGGGAGAATGAGGGCAGAGTGGAGCATATTGCTACGTAACACACCAAGTAATGTCAACGGGTGAATGAGTATTAATGCCGTGACAAACCCTCAGTTACAGCTAGACGTGGACAACAGCGGGAAATTAGACACGGTCTATCCATTACTATGAAAAAGAATAAAGAGCAAGAAATTTTCCCTGTTTTTTCATCATCAATTCATTCTCCATCTTCTACCTACAAAGGTCCACTAGAAGCCCAGAGGACAGTCTGGGTGCAAAGCATTACAAGCAAGGATGGCACTCAGGCTAGTGGCACTGCAGAAAATGAGGCCAGAACTAAAGCCTACCAAGCGCAATAGAAAAGTCCCATTCATTTAAATGAGACTTGGATCGGTCTCTTGGCAACCGGTGTGTCAGACACTCAGCTGAAAACCCACTGGCAAAGTCAACCAGGATGGCTGTGGTTCACAGCCACGCTTCCCTCAGGTAGCTCTGAGGGACATCAGCTTATGACCACACCAGTTCTCATGGCGCTGGAGTTGACAGCACCTGAGTATCAAATGTGAATGTTTGCTGCCTCGGAGACTGTAAAGTAAGATCCATCACAGTTCCAACATTGCAACCTTGCTTTTGAGGTAGAGTAAGTATATCCATGTATAGGGGATGACCCTACTATTTCATTCCTTCGTTCACTGTTAGGAGATGGTACACAATCATATTTCTTTGGCATGGAAGGTCAAATGCATACCTCTGGTTTGCTCCCAGTAATGAAGGATCTGCTCTGTTGAAAGTAGTAATGCAAAATCACTTAATTAATAGCTGGACCGAGTATAATCTGTGGAAAGTATTTCTGACAGATGGTTTTCATTCTCTTTGCAAAGCCCAATGCTTTCAGCTGTCTTTTACAGTTCATACCTTACTAGGCACAAAATCATTGAGATTTTGTCCAATTAGTCCTCGTTGGCTCTTTTAAAATATTTGGTATGAATGTAGACCATATATATGTATCTCCCACACATGCAAATGATTCATAGGCTTTGACAAAAATGTCTTCTATAAACGTAAACATTTGTGTTCTATCACTATATTTTGTTTCTACACAATGAGAGGAAAATTTAAAATATAGCCGAGAATGCCATTAGAATACGCTCAGTTGTGTGATCATTTGGCAAAATGGACAAATGTCTCCTAAAGAGTATGTTGAGGTTCCCCAAACAAATTTTACTGGTAACATACGGCAGGTTGGAGTAAATTCCAGCCATGAAACTCTAGTTCATTAATTTTCTACACCAACTGTCTCTTGCTAATTCCACTCACATAATAAACAGCCTAATAAAAATATACTTTCCGTCTCAGTCTACATCGGAGAATATTTATAGATGCTGCGTAATATTGACAGGGATTCGGTTGGTTTTTGTGTTTTAACAGAAATCCGAAAGAAGGGTTATACTTGTATCAAAATACAGGAGTGATACTGTGCTTTGTGATTCTAAGGTGATGTAATTTGTCTACTGCTGTTTCTGCCAACTGGTGACCAGACACTAGAGCTGACTTAACCAGTAAGCAGAGTCTACCATCTGGTGGCTGGAGTTGCTGAATGTACGTCCTACACATTCCTGCATCTAGATTCAAATGGGACCTTCGTCGCTGGTAGACGGCAGTTTTCTCCGACAACTGGAGCAATGAGGCACCTTCAGTTTGATAATCTTGTCTCCCTTGAAGATATTTTTTTTTTTTTTTAAACGTAATTTGCATCTACCTCTGTAGCAGCTTTTCCAAAAACCTAGATGAGCTTCTTGATCCTTATTTGGCCACCATGGACTCTGATTAATACCTTTGCGCATAAAAATAGTCCTGTCTTAGTAGTTGATGTTAACTGATCAACAAATTAAATGTTATGAAATCTTAATATCAGCCTAATCTGACAACTTTCAAGCTCTTTTCCTTGCTGTTCACTATCTCTGCTGTACAAAGACTCATTCCCAGAATCTAATAATACATCACGGTAGGAATTGCCCCTGAAATCAGTGAATAATTTTGAATGAATCACCATTCATGTTGTACAGTAAATACAGAATTATTTTTTTTTTTAAACACACACATAGCCAAATGACCAGAGGTATTTATATATATCATTGAGGTACTGAGGGATAATCAGAGTAAAAACCAATAAAGCAAACTTGTTCTTAGTGATTAATCAATGCGTACTTGTATTTCACATTCATCGAATCGTACAGTGATTGGCAGGGACTGTACAATATGAGTCAGTGTAAGAACTAAGATTTCATTTATCTTTTCAGATATGCTTTAATACAAGAACAACAGAAAGACGAAACTATCTTCACATTAAGGTAGAGGACTGAAATGTCTGCAAATAATTTAAACCATATTAGTGTATGATAATGTTGACAGTAACAAGATAGGAATGACTGAAACAATCTAAACACTGAAGCAGTAAAGTGGCTTTTAAGTACCTAAACAAAAGATCACTGCCAACCAAAAGACATCCAAAAAGCAGAAAAATGTGTGATGTTCAAAAAAGATATAAAGGATGACTTCATCACAAGTTTCTATTGTGCCTCTCAATGCATGGGCTAGCATTTCGCATATTCTCTTTTCTCTGCAGTGACTGCACCCGATTAGTCTCTTCAACACGCACTCCAACAATAGGAAATGCCATCCACAAAATGGGTTATTTCACACAATAAAAGAAAATCTTACTGAACTATCTTCTGAAAACGATGTACAAAAGGCTATTAAACAACATGCATCTGGCAAGTCAAATGGTTCAGATGGCATACAAATAAATCCACATACTATTGCTGATTTCCAACTATTAAGACATCTGCTGAAAATCCTCCAGTTAATAGGAGCACAAAATAGCTTCTTCCAGACTTGACTATTTTCCTTATCTATCATGTAACCGTCAAAGGAGAGGGGATCAATCACTGTGCATAACAATCAAATTGGTAGCTCTTTCCCAGCCTCAGTGGGCAAAGGCGTCATTCATGGGGTGCTGTTCATGGGTACTTATTTTTCCCTGGTTCGAGTCCTGTTGCTTTCCAGGGTCAGCTAAGCAAGAACAGAAAAAATGTGCTGATTGTGATTCTTGAGAAATCCATTGTAAACCGAAGAGGCAAATTCTCTTACATGGCTTTAACTAGATGGAGTTCTGCTTAGGTCAGGCATAAATAACCAAAAGAAAAAGACAGGAACATGCGAGTACACAAGTGGAAGAGCAGAAATCCCTTGGCATCAATGCCAGATCCTACTGCCTTAAGATTCATGTCATCATTCCATGGTTAATGCCTTACTATGATATTTTGACAAGGAGAGGATCTAGACACCGAGGTGTAATGAAACTGATTAAAGCAATAACAAAGTCTTACAAAGCAGCATGCAGAAACTACAACTGAAAACTACTGTCATACACTAAGTAAGAGTCATTTAAGGACACAGACATTAGCAATAAAATACTATCCATGCAAATACAGTCAAAAAACAAAAAGCTCCCCCCAGTGCAGGTGCCAGCCCTAACTCTACCCATCTTCTGCAGACCCTAAGTACAGTTTTGGTGCTAGGAAGGACTATCTTAAGCTTTGCTTAAAAATTAGTGGGCTATCTTAGTTCACAGAGGGATACAGTATTTAGGATAATTCTGTCCTACAGAAAAGCAGAAAGAAAATCACATTATGGATATTCTACCTCCTCTATCTGACAAGCTGTGGAAGATCACTACAAATGGATAATTTGACACAATTTTTTTTAAAGCCATACAAAGAGTACACAGCACTGAGCCTGAGTCTTTACAGTTTGCATACTTCTAAGAATTGTTACACCCCTACAGCTATCATTAAGGGGACTTTGAGACACTGTATGGCATTTGTACTGAGAGTTATACCTGTAAAACTATTTAAATATAACATTACTATCCCTAATTAGAGGAGCTACATGGTTACAGAATCTGTGCTCACGCCAGGTACCAGGCAGCTTCATTTTAATCTATATGCTGAAGAACAAGAAATAATGCAGTAAGAGAAAATGAACTTAATTTGACTTCACAGACGGAGCGATTATGGACCACTTACATTCCCTTTGTTATAAGCACTTGCATAATCTCATTGGAATAACTGGTAAATCTGTACAATGTTTCTCCAGGATTGTTTAACATTCCCCGACTTACCAACCACCACATATATTTGTATTTCTGGTGAAAGCTATAAAGCAGGTGTGGGCACAGTCATGAAAAAACTTGGGATAGATTCTACTCATTATCCTCAGGGAACAGGAAAAGTAAAGACAACTCTGGTCAGCTTGGGTTGGCAGCAAAATATGGTGCCACTCCAGAGTATCCAGGTGCCCAGGAATGGCAATGAGTAGCCCATATACCTGAGTCCACCAGGTTCACTGGAAACTCTTGCTGTCTCAAAACCCTGAAGGAAGCACACCTGAGAAAGACGATTAATGATGATCAATTTTGAATTGTCCCTGTGAACTCTATTATTTTTATCAGGCTTATCATAGCAATATTATTTTTAAGGCTGTGTGATTTGTATCACAGCTTGCGATAGATTACCTGACAAGATAGTTGAATACTCTAAAGAGACGGAGGAATAGATGTAAAGGTGGGGAAAAGACAGAAGAAAAGAAAGGAAGAATCCAAAGCAGAGAGAACAAAGGAAAGAGATTCACTGAGTCATTTATATCTTACAGTTGAGCAATAAAACATCATTACCATCAATAAACTCCTGATAAAACAATTGCAGATGAATTAAGGAAGGTTCAAAATAAGGTAAGCAAAGGATTTAAGATTATTTTTGTGTTTTAGGATTTAAGGGTTATGAGAAAGACAGAGCACGAGTAGTTCCTGGTAGTACCAGTGCTGCTTTGGAAGCTGTGGTAGTTTGGGTAAGACACACTTGTGTCCAGCCTATCTCTACCCTTTCTCTCACATATTGAACATTTTTTCTCGTCCTATTGCTCTGAGCAACCTTGCTTATCTCCTCATGCCCACGCCAGATTTGTTTTTTCCACCATTATCATAAAGTTGTTACTGCTACAGACTCTACTTGGCCTCTGTGCTGGTGCACAGCTGGGACAGAGGATGAGGGTTGTATCATCCCTTTTATGTCAAGAGCAAAAGAGCAGAGGAGAAGAGTAGTGAGATGGAATAGTTTCTCTGCTCCCTTCCCCCCTTTCCCATATGAACATGATGACTCATTATGACAGAAGTGTAATAAACTTCTAAAAAGACAACCACAAAACATGTATTTTTTTTTTCTTATAGGCACAGATACATTAAAAAAAAAGGCTCACACATTCAATGATATAGGATTAAATTATCCGCTGCCAGCTTTTGGGGCAATATTTAAACACTACATCCTACAATGAAGCTCAGTTCTAAACTGCTATATCTGATTTATAGAGGTAAACAGCAAAACCTCAAAGTGTAACAGCACTGTAATGTCTTTATGTTGCAGCAGGGCTATCATTTAAAAAAAAAAAAAAAAAGACTTTTTTTTCTGACTCGAAACTACACCAGGCCCAGTGAGCTGGAAATTACTCCAAGCTTTCTTATAAGAAGAAACTTCTTGCCCTCTTCTCTTGGTTTTTGGTGAGCAGCACTGTGGTCCTCACGTTCTGGTATCACTACCTCAGCTACGAGGACCAGGACGTACATCAGGAACTTTACAGCTCCAGTGGGTAATGGACGGAGGCCCCCACTCGCCAGTGCGCGGGGGGAGAGGCTGCCCTCCATGCAATCCCCCTGCTTC
This sequence comes from Egretta garzetta, assembly GCF_000687185.1. Lineage (NCBI taxonomy): Eukaryota > Metazoa > Chordata > Aves > Pelecaniformes > Ardeidae > Egretta > Egretta garzetta. The sequence continues at coordinate 3,465,412 of NW_009260274.1, read as the reverse complement.
TGGTTCTTCAGGCAAGGTTAAGTACATGTAAATTAAAACTGCAAGCTATTTTTGTATAAAGTTGGTATTACTAATTTGTTAACTATGACAATTTCACACAGAAACCCTTTTGTTGGAAACTGAGTTTCTCATGTAATAATTAGCTGTGGAATATTACCCCAAACAGGTGTCTGTAGCCTGTCAAAGTCAGAACAGGTGATTTAGAATTAGCGTATTAAAAGAACTGTGAATTAGCGAAGCAAAAACGTGTTAATTTCTTGTTCCATCTGTTAATATGAATTCACTGCCAAATATTTTACTTTGTAGAACTGTGCTGGGATTGGCAAGAACATACACTATAAAAAAAAAGTTTAAAGGCCTGAATGTTTAAAAATCATGACATACGTTACTGCAAAAATAACTTCTACATTTGAGCAAGGTTTTTTCTTTTGTATCTTTTAAAACTTCATAGTGAAGAATACCATATAATCCATAAAATTAAGCTAAAAGCTCTCACAAATAAACTTCAGGGCTTTCAAAACCAAGTCTGAACCCAGTGTTCACAAGAAAATACTATGAATTGGCTTAAACAAAAACTACAACCAGCGTCTTTATTCAGCGTTCAAATGAGACGCATAAAGTATTCAAATACTCAAGATATCAGAGATGTGAATTTCTAAACACAATACTGGTGCCTACCTGCACAGGTCTCTCCTACCTGCACAGCAGCACAGTTCCTATGAACGTGCCTTTCCTGAAGGTCTTCTATGATAATGGGCACGTTATGAGCTTTTCCCGTAAAGCGATGGCAAAAACCCTAGAAACTACCTATCCTACACATCTGATTCTTCACAATAGTATTTATAGCAGCGTGAATGACATCTCTTTTTGTAATAATCCCCACCTCCATGTTCCTTCATCTTCTAACTAGCAGTTGGCATACTCTTGAGCTAATGGAGAGTCTGGAATATGGCAGGATGGTCAGTATTACAAAACCACTGCACAAGAAATGGAATTAAAGATTGATTTTAAAGAGTGTATCATTTATATTTGCTATTAACAAAACCAATGTTTTTATAGCACTACTGTCTTTCAAAAAAAATATTTTAAAGCATTTTAAATATAATTATCCAGCAATATAATATCCAAAATATAAATATCCATCAACTACTAATGAACATCAGGTATAAATGTCCAATTCCTAATATACGTGACTAATGACTGCAATATATTTTCTAGTGTGCATCTTTCTCTACTTTTCTGAGGTTTGCACAGAAATGCCCCAATTATGTGTTTGCTCCCCACTGTACCTTGCTGCTTTTCTTACCCTGTACCCTGTGCCCTTTGGAGCCTGGCCATCGTGCAGCAGAGCCTGCTCCCTGCCAAGGATTGCCTTGACTCAAGAAAGACAAAGAACTAAGTACAGGCATGACCACGAAGGCTGTGAAGAGACTAGAGTATCACTAAAATACAAACTTCATCAGTGGCTTCAACAGCTAATTTCTTCTATCGGTCACCAGTTGTCCTATCCTGGAGAGCACCAGGCCCACGTTTGCTCACAGGTATGAACAGCAAGGTTACAGCTCCAACCTATATTTATATGATGTCCCACTGTTTAATTCAATAATTTGCCCTTAGCCCTTTTTTCCCTGGAAGGTGAAAGGTGCAGAAGCTCAGGGGATGATCATACACATGAAGCAAGTGAAGGAGAAAGCAAAAGATGTGGAAATACATAGAAACCTGTCAATGACCTAACTCTCGATGCCTTTCTCACAAAAAATACAGAGTTGAAAAGCTAATCCTGACTGCATTTGAGTCTCTGTCGTGCCAAGTTTTTCTAAGGTAAGAGGCAGCCAGCATTATCAGGCCTAGCCTTCAGAGACACAAATCAATTTACACTAAAATTTTCTTAAGAGACAAATATTTAAGTATTTGTTTGCCCAGGCTATCCCCTCATCACACAACCTTGATAAAACAAATAAAGAAATTTATAGATGTTTCCCTCAAGCTTGCATGCTACCACGATGCAGCAGGACACCTTTCCTGGCCCCAGGCATGTTGTTACTTTAGCATATTTCCACAAATTTTATTTTCTAGCATGAGGAAATCAAAGAGAAGCCCATATTGCCGCTTGGATTGCAGGGAAGTGAAAAGATGCAGACCCAATTACTGCAAGCATTTCAAGCAAAGCTTAGAGACATGCAGCAGGTTCTTAACTGCAAATGATATGATAGGTAGTTTCTCCTCCCTAGTTTTCTGCCATATCCAAGAGATTAATACTTACATGAATCATCTGTAATGACTAGCATAATTTAGGGAAGTGAATGAGATTTTCTGCATTATTTATATTATGAACTCACAAGAATATGAATGGTGGCTTATGTAAATGCAAACCATGTTTACAGTAGCAAAGTGCAGAGGAAGGCTGGCAAGGGTTAAGCTGATATTTCCAGAGTTGGAGCTCTTTGTATCAACACTCTATTGCTTATTGCTTTAGTGCTGAGTGATGTGAGTTACAGCCTATGAACTGCATATGGGAAACTTTTATTGTTTTCCACATTTGAATGGAAAAATAATTATGTTGCTCACATCTTTCACATACTTAAAGTAAATGCATCAAATTCTTTCTCAGGGTGTGGGCCTGAATTCTTATATTTAACAAACGAAGGCTGCCAAAGTTTTAACCTTCAAGTAATAAAGATTTTTTTTTTTTTTTTTCCTTTCTATTTTTTTAATGCTTGATAATTCAACCTAAATGTCAGCTTAGGCTTTAAAATAGAACGCATCTATTTGCTCATAATATTTAAGAAATACAATGTCATTATGCTGTTATCAGTGGTAAAACATGTCTAATCTTGATATAGCATCACCTTTAACAAATGCTTGTGGGAAAAAACTAGCGAATGCATAAAACATTTTATGTAGTTTTAAAATATACAATACATTAAAGTTTTAGTTGACTTATCTGAAAAGACATATTTTTGGCACATAAATAAAAAAAGGCAAGGGAAGAACTTGTCAGAAGGCAAATAAAGTATGTAAATTAAATCAAAGGTAAGGCAGCTACACTTTTTGTATAAATAACTGTGTTAACAGATTTTTATGCATATTACAATATATTCAGATGTATTACTTCTGCAAAAACAAATTCATTGCTTCTCTCCAAAAAATGGATTAAAACAATTTATTTTATAAAATTTGGATGGATAGGATAAGAAATGTAATAGCTATCTATGGAAAATAAATATAAAAATTATTCAAGCTCCATCTACTTTATGTTAGTAATGAGATGCACTTCATTCAAATTCCTTTCAATTGAAACAGTGCTGAGAAAGCAAGAACATGATTCCGTAGGAAATGATTTCTAATCTTCATGATAACATACCAATATAATACAATTATTTACAATTGACTAAGAGTTAATTCCAATAGTATAACATCTTTCTTGCAAAAATGTCAGCTTTTATTGATGAAACAAACTAAGAATAAAACATTTTTACTTGTAGTCTAACTGTGCTGTTTTTCATTCTGTTAACCAAAACAACACAGCAATACTGTAAACAAAAAAATAGCATCAAACTGGCTGTGTTTGCATGATTTTATCAAGAATCATAAGCAATAGAGTGAAGTGCTTTGGGATTTTTAAAACATTAAAAATAGTTGGAGAAAACCAATGATTTTTTTGTTTGCTTATTTTGGGAGGGATTTTTTTTTAAGATAGTGAAGACGAATTCAGTCAGAAGACATCATCGATATCAACAAGCAGAGAGCAGGTATCCTTATAAAAATAATAGCAATCATGCTGCAACTTTCATGTTTTTAAATGCCCAACTGTCAAGGTTTTTTTGGTTTTGGTAAATCAATGGAAATGACACTTAAACAAATAGCTAACGTTTAATCTTTCTGCGTACTGAATTTGTCGTGTACATGTTTTTACTGGAGTCTGAATATTATTTTACTTTCAGCAATTCTGTTGCCTTAGAACACTTCACCACTAATATATCTCAATATTCCTAAAAAGGAGGAAATATGGTTTAATTGCTTCTCCGCATCATAATCTGAGGCTATTACTCAACATTTCCAAGCAACCTTTATCAAAAATAAAAGAATTTCTATTTGCAGCCTCACAGGTATTTGTGTGCTTTTTTGAACTCCTTTGTCATCACTTTCCACTGTGCAACCTTTTGAGGTTCACTAAGCAGAGCCACAACCATCGACACGCTGACCCATGCCCATCCCTCCACACTGAGAGCTTGCTTTGCATTTATGATACGCCTTAACCAAGGATTCACTGAGGCAGTCCGAGAAGAAAAATATGGCAAATCAGAAGAGAAAGACTCAGAATGGCTCGCTGTAAAGGACCACACAAGGCATGAGCATTGACAAGACATGGTCCTGGTTTGAAGGCCACCGATGAATACTTCTCTATTGCAAAGTCTGGAAATTTTTTCCCTTCTCCATATCTGCAGCTGTTTGAAAAGATAAAATTAGTCTAAATCTTTTCTTATGGCAAGGCAAGTAAAAAAAAGACACAGCGGTGTGCCAAGACACAAAACCGCAAGTAACTGAAGTTCATAATAAAAGCAGCTGCGTCGTCCAATTCACATGGGGTTATTCGGCTGAAGTCCTGCCACTAATATTGAAAAGCATGAACAAGTATGCCCTTATAAACAAAATACAGCAACTCTGCCTTATCTCTTCATACGGGCTGGCCCAACAAACTCTAATGCTAACACAATAAAAGGAAACAGGTGGCTGAGAGAAATATCTTATATCCTCTAACGCAGCTGCCCTACAAGAAATTCAATCTAGGTATCCCGAACAAACTGCCTTTTCATCAAAGAACACTTAGATGAGGGATGCACAGTATACCTATTTAGAACATATCCTGCATTGTACTTTCTACCACCAACTGGTTCCCTTTGATTGGCATGATTTTGGCAGATAATAATATTTGTATTTTTAAAAACAGTATTTAATTTGTTTACAACAGGTGCTTACTTTCCATTTGCACAGAAGAGCCGTTGTTCCCAATGGCGCGGGGATACGACTGTAAGTCTCACGTTACTGGGTTTCTCCTAAGAGCACAGCGGCCATTAACCTCCCAAGTTTCAGCAATCTGAACTATTTGAAGTGCAGGACACAGAAATACTGTAGCAGGTTGGACTGTGTGAGAAAGGATATATACAGGTGACGAGTGACAGGGCATACCACTTGCACAAGGAGAAAAAGGTTTTACCATGAAACTGCATATTGCCACTTAAAATCCATAAGGTTGCGATCTCATTCAAATAGTTCCTTGTAACATTAACCATAAAACAACGCAGATTTCAAAACAACCACGCTGCAACACCCCCAGCCTAGAGCTTAATATATTAAATATCTCTAGTCTTTTACTTTGGTCCTGAAACATGCATGCTAATCTAAATCTGCCCTGGAAAGCATGAAGAATTATCTTTTCGATATGGACAGATAAGTTTCAGACATGCAGTCTTTGCATAAAGAACCCTCAACTTTCTTTTTGGTTTTATACATATTTTCATTTGCTATTAAATAGAAGAATATATGTGAAATACATAAACGAAAACCTAAATATGTTTCTTCACAAAGCTGCAGAGATCTCAATGTCCGAGAGAAAACCCATTTAAAGAGTTTCAAATCCTAAACTCATTGACTCCATTAGGATTTAAGAAAAGTTGTGATACATAATGCTCGGAGATGAGGGCTTGCGGCGGAAGCGCTCTCTCAAAGCGGTGGAGCAGCACATGGAAAGGCGGACGGAGAAGTGCTGTATAGGTAACTAAGGATGGGAGGTGAGCAAGGGTGGACAGGTATCAGAGATGGAGCTCAGAGTACTCTGTCTTCTAAGTCATTAAAGTCACTGTACTTGTCACTGGTATGATCTCCATCCTACCGTCACTACGGCTGCCGTGATTGACGAAAAGTGTTTTATTATCTGTCCTCTGGGAAAGAGGAAGGTGGACAATAGACTAAATAGAGATTCTTGACAACATACAAGTTATCGACTGACAGTGCTAAGATCTAGCAATATATCTGTTCAGTCAAGGCTTTATACACATCAGGAAAGATATTACAAATGGAGCTGGAATGGTGAAGATTTTGTGGAACTTATATAGCCATGCATTTTACATTTTGCTGTGTTGGTTTTCGCTGTGCCTTGAAAGCCCAGGTTTCTTCATTGCACTATATACATATCTAAAAAGAAGATATAATTATTGTAATAGCAAAATATCTGAATTTTTTGAAAATAACTACCGATCATAGGCAGCAGCTCTTAGCTGCAGCTGTTTCCATCATGACAGTAATTCCCCATTCATTTGAATGGGGCTTAATGGTGCTGTCATAATAATCTTATTGTGACACCAATGGAAGTTCATGGAGACAATGCAACAATGTTAAGATTAAATAAATTGATGTCCCTACTGTGATATGTTTAGCATCGTATTCGGAAATTTCTATATTTGGGGAGCTTAATTATATAGAATTTATTAGTCTGACATATTAACCTCATTTTTATGGCTTCCTCGAAAGCTTCCAGATTTAATTAAATAATTCTCTATAGCTGCACAAGCTATTGACTTCTCTTGAATGTATTCATGAGTCTTCTCTGTTCTACAGAAAACGTAGTGTCAGGTTGCAATAGCAAAGTATTTTTGGCATGTCGTTGTCCTATTAGAAATCCAGAAGTCCAGCTGGCTGTAGTTTTTGTGTATATTACATTTGCGAAAGCCTACGCTTTAGAGATGATTAATGAACCACTCTATCAATTGCTGTGCAAATACAAAACCTGGGTTTGTGCGGAAAGACCTAAGTACATAGCAATAGGTGGAAGAGAACTTCCTGAAATTTGAGAAACCATGTCGAATAGAAAAGAAACATGTAGACAGATTTTTGGAACTAAGCACAGTTCATATTATAAAAAGATACAGATCAACCCCTCAAAACTTTAGACTACAGAGTTAATGACTATTGTTTCCACTGTCAAAAATTTAATCCTATTCTGATTTTATTTCACAACTCTGTGTAAGCCTTGCATTGAAACGAATATTGGATACTAGCTCAACCTGTGGAAATATCAGTTTCGTAATCGGAATCTCAACATGGTTGAACTGTGCACTTCATTTCTAAAATTAATAGATTTTAAAACATGTAAAGGGAACAACAAAGTGTTCCTGAGCCCTGATCCTTGTCTGTAACCACAGGTGCCCGCTCTCCCCAAGGCAGAGGTATCTCACAGCATTTGACGAGCGCTGCAATATTCCCTGTCAATTTTACATTCTGCTTGGCAGCAGCGGAAACCTGACAGGCATCAGCAGAGTGATTGGCAGTACCATGCCTGATAATGCGAATCAAAGCAATTGGCAACAGCACCACTATCCCCCTCGCAGAGTCCAGAATTTACTTATAATCTCACAGGTGACCGTTGAGGATACAAGATGGAAGGTCATGGAAAGGAGACGACTTTTTATGTCCCTTAAAAATTATAGCTGGTGTATTTTTTTTTAAATATACCTTATTAGACATTGAACTGAAGCAGCCCCTGATCTGGGATGCTTCAGCTGCAAACACAACTCCCATTATCTTGTAGGGGCTGCATGGCCTTGGATCTAGAAACAGTAACTCTTTTGGGTGTTTAATGACGTATGTGATTCCTGTTTTCATATTAACATCTTCGACTTCCTCAACTGTAAACAAATGTAATGAAGCCTTTCTACATGAGGAAATTTCTGTAAAGATGAATCAGTTAATGCTCATAGCAAGATCTGAAAAATAAAAGTCTTACATTCATCACCACTTGATGTCTGTCCAGGCTCAGCCTTGCACCAGCCACTAGGTTTCCATGTGATCGCAAGATTTTTTTGTCTGAGAGATCAATCATGAGTCTCTCTGTCTCAAAATCCACCAATAATTCAAAATTTGATATCAGAAACTCAAGCTCTCAGACCTTATGGTAAACATTTCAATACTAAAGCAGAAAGGAAAGGGAACCTTTCAAGAGGAGCGAGGAAACTGGAATGAATTTGGTTTAGTTTGAACAAAAACAAATTTCCTGAAAGGCTTGGGCTGTTCTTCTTTTCTTCAACCTGACCCTCTACTCCTAGCAACCCAGGTGTACTCTCCAATGACAACAGCTTTTCAGTTGCACTTGACTTACATACAAAACACACATCAAAACCCATCCCTGTTACAGCACAGATTTTACATTTTTGTTTAGATTTCATAACCTATCACTTCATGTCGTAGGGTTTTGTGCTCATGAGAACCTACAAGTGCGTTGCAGAAAATGCTGCTGCGGTGGAGGGAGAGATTTTGATCACTGGAAGGCAGAATTAAATTGGGAGAGATAACGGGACTCAGTAAAACACATCTTGCGTTGCTGGCCTCTCTCTGCTGAGGTACCTAGAAACCAGAGGGTTTGAGATGAATGTCATCTATTGCTATTTTTCAAGCCCCTGAAGCCTCCTATCCTCACATGGCTTGTCACCAAGTGAGACTCTTGTTTGACATGACAGTAGGTTTGAATAAAGGCATTTATTATTCCAAAATATTCTGATCCCTTTTGCCTGGCCTTTCTTCATAAGTATTTTCCTGTTTTTTCATATTATCCATTTCATATTATCCATTTCATCATGGAAATTAAAACAAGATGAAATCTCCCTGCATTTAAGGTCATCAAGGGTTCGTTAGTTCCAAGAGGAATTTTTCAAGATTTTTCCCCAACTGCTTTTACTCAGATCTCTATAAATTGGATTAGGTATGTATTGCAACACTCAGGAAAATCAGCAAAAGTGAAAAATAGCTTAGTCTGAAGCCTGGCCACTGCACAACCTTTACGCTTTTCTTCAGCCAATGTTTATACCCCCTAAACTGCTGTGGCGCATGTTGCAATCCACCAAGATTTAAAATTCATCAGACAGACAAAGTGTACATTTAATACTCACATGAGGGAATACAGAATGCCTTTCAATACATCAAACTCCTAAACCTTTTACATCTTTCATTTTTAAGCTACATGGATTTTGATTTGTACAATTTTAAAAATATTCTGAAGCCTAGTCAATCTAACACTAAAAAGCACTGTTGCACAGTAAGAAATCAAGAAATACAATTCAGCAAACCTGGTATAGTTGGTCCCCAGGGAAGTTTTTTTCCAATTCTGTTTGTCATAGCCCAGATCCATCATGTCATGCTAGCCTAACTTACTACTTCTGTCTTTTTTCCTTTTATTTTTTTTTCCCTTTCTTTCTTTTTTACCCTTTTTTGGCACACTCCAACTATTTTCTGTTAAACTAGTGCTGTCACAAGAAAACATATAAAAATGCTCTTTTGCAAACATACTGTTTGGTCTCTACTGAACTCTCCAGAGCCACGGATTTCTCTCACTGTCTTTATCAGGGGTGAATGTTGACAGATCACTGAACCTTACTGTCAGCAGTGACAGGCTTAAAGCTGTTTTGTGCAAGGTGGAGAAAAAACAAAAAAGGTTTCTGTGCCTTGCATCTAGAAGGTCCCTGATTTAACAACAAAGGCTTATGTTCAAAGATGATTAGCTTAAAGGCATTTCAGAGAGTTTTGATTGTAGCAGCAGTTGGGTGTCTTGCTACTGGGTGAAATATGTATTCCCCTGAGAACAAAGGCGGCAGCAATCCTATTCTGCTGAGATGGCAACTTTAATAATTCCATGTATTTATCAGTATTGTGTCAAGATCTTAAGGATTTTGCCCTTCAGGTGAAGTTGGAGGTAGATGGAATGGATACGGTGCTGAACAATCCCACTAAGATATACATGGAAAATGTCCCGTAATGTCCTGGGGGAGAGATAGAAAAGATTCCTAAGGGTCTGAACGCATATAACATAGATAAATGTCTTGGAGGTTTACGAAAAGAAGGCTCAGGTTTTTACATTGGGCTTTAGCCTATGCATAAAGCAGTGAGACCAGTTGCTTTTCCCCCATACAGAGAAGCATTAAAAAGAGTATTAATAGTGTAAATTATCCAGCAGTATTTTCACCCAGAAGTTAAACCAGAAAAAAAAATTAGGAATGCAGATTAAACATTGAATGCATTGAAAATAATAACATGCCATATTTACTGTTGGATCTCTCATAAAAGATGCAACTTGAAACATAAATAATAGGATTTGCTGGAAAAAAATAATTGGAGAGATTATTGCAGCTGGTAGTGGTTCGGGTAGGGCTTGATTGAGCACAGATATTGCACAAACTTATACAGAAAGAAAACAACTCTCTGACTTTGGATACACAAATATTTTCTGTAAGCTTACTTTATGTCCCCCTGCTCAGCGACACCGGGACAGATTTCACCGTCCCACACTGATAATGACCAACAGGGAGAAACTATTCATTTGGCGAGGATATATCTCTCTCTTCATGCGCCATCAGAGAGATATAGGGGACTTGCAGAAGGAAATGCCTCCTAATTAATGATAGTTCAGAGCCTTATGAAGTGTGAAAGACTGTCTGGAGGAATGTGTAGCGTAAGCATCATTCTGAAGGACCCGGTAGTACAGCCCTAGAAAGCAATAAAAATGTCGGACTAACACGCAGGGCAGGAGGGACAAGTAGCTGGAGGAAATGAAGATCAGAGTTTAAAATATTTGGATGCCCTAAAAATACTACTTTGAGCAATTATAGCGTCACAGCAGGCCTTTCTCTTTCAATGCCTTGAAAACTTCATATCTTAAGGGGAAAAAACCCACGTTTTTGTTGACATGTTTACTCTGTTAAAGTTGGTGAGTTCTTGGCCATGCTTCATTAATTAAAATCTCACAATGCTTTAGGAATTGCTGTGGAGTCACTGGTTATATATGCCTTGACACTGCAGTGCTTCTATCAACCTATTAGCAGGCCCGTCATATTAGAAATATTTTCCACCAGTATTTGCGAGATGAAAACTTCCATATTATTAAGGATTTTTTTACAGAATTGGATGGCTATAAAAGAGAATATCTTAATTCCTCTAAAAATCACGAAACAGGAAAATAGCTGAAATCTCAGAGAGAAACTTTCTTAATGCGGAAAGCTGCTCTCAGATTGATTTTCAAACATACCGATTCTCTTCCGACATGTTTGTCTTATGCTGTGTCAGGTGGCAGAGCCGTGCCACTGGCCACCGCTGCCGAGCTAACATTAATGTGTCCCCTGACTTTCCCTGGCAGCAGCTGTGCCCGCAGCCTCTCCCCAATTCCCGGTACCAACCACTGCTGCCAGGAGCAGGGCTAAGCTGTGCGCTGGGAGGGGATGCGCACTCTGGCAGCTTCTCAGTAGGCTGAGCATTTACACAGACTCTGTGGACCAAATCCCCTGATCTCTAGGATCAGGTCTAAAAAGACCTCGGTTTTCATTTTACGAGAGGGTTGGTGATGGTTAACCTGAAATACAGTGACAAGATCCAGAGCAATCCTTTGCAAGCCAAGCTCTTTTCTTATTTTTTCTTTCCTTTTTTTCCTTTCTTTTTTTCTTTTTCTCTTTTTTTTTTTCTTTTTTAGCATAGGGTTCTGGCAAATATGCTATGTAACTACACATTTTCAAATTACTGGCCCTTAGTAGTTCAAAATATATCTGCTTTCCGCCGGCCTGTTTTCCCTCCTAAATTGATTCATTACTGAAGTCAAAGTTTTACACTGAGCCCCTGCTGTGATTACACAGGTGTGGGATTACTGGGGTGGCTGCAGCCCTCCCAGGCACCCTGCCCCACGGAGCACCCCCCCACCCAGTGCTGTGCCAGGGTAGCAGTTTTTGTCAATGCACAGTCCCCTCCTCTTTCCTCTCCTGTCACTGTGCAGCTGCACCGGCCCCTGGATTACAAATCTGCAATTTTCATTTTTTTTTTATTTGAGAGCTACCATAAGGTGACTGGAGCTGGCAGGGACTCCCATGGTCTAGCTAGTGACAAGCGGGCTGTGCTGAGCTCAAAACAGGCAGAGGAAAATTCATTTATGGGGATGGAAACACCTAAAATATCATCAGTCCATCAGATAGTGATCCCCAAACTATCTAGCAGTCTGGGTTTCAACGCTATTCCCTAGCAGCTGAGGGCCACCACCAGCTGAAAGATAATTAGGAGCAGCTCAGCCTGTTCAGTCTTAATATTTTAAGACCAAGGTGTGCTAGTGTCACCGAAAAGCTGTACCTGGAGAGGGCTATTTGTCTTCTAACCTGAGCCAGGCTTTTCTCTCATTCCGTCCCCGATCCTCTTGCAGTGGTGGCACAGATGGGGACTCTCTTGTGGGACGGGAATCACTGGGGCTCTGCCATCCTGCAGTGCAACTGCTCTGCTTCTATCCAAAGACCAGCAATCTTGTTTTCCTAAAAGCCTTTTCAAATGATATGTGCACATGGCATCTGTTTGCGATGTATATTTGCCATTAGTGTTTTTAAGTAGGAATGGTGGGGTCCGTATGGACATAAGGCACAGAACATAAGGATTGCCATGGTAATTAGTCATTATTTGGACTAGCAGAGTAACCGCTATCAAAGACTCTTAACTCACTCATATCCTAATGTACCCAACATGTATTTTCTTTGTTTCTGCCCTTTAACTAAAGCATTTTTGATTTGAAAATACTGTTGATAATTGTAATTTACTGACACATTCATTTATACAGAAAAATTAAGTCTACATTTTTAGGAAAGTTTGTTCTGAAATCTTTTTAGTATTGTATACTTTTCATTTAAAAACATCTAGATAATATCTCTAAATCAGCACAAGTCAAAGGAAAGCAACCAAAATAAGAGTAACACCTCCATAACAAAGCATATATGTATCTCCAGCTGATCTACACCAAACACAAAAAAAAGATTATTTACCTGCAGCTTTTGTTCTCTGAGACACATTTACTATGCATATATTCATACAGTCTGGGTCTTATTTCTGAAAAGCAGATTTATTTTTTTTTTCAATTCTCAAGCAGCCAGCAGGTGTGTCCAAGCATGCCCATGGCTGTACGGCTTTCGTGCCGCCCGGGAAAGAGCATTGCTAGCTCAAGCTCAGAAATACCGTGCTGAGGAGGGCTGTGATGTGAGTAAATACACTTTGAAGAGGAACAGTCATAGGTATGAAACTGTTCTTTTTCCTCTGACCACGTGTATGTATCCAGAAGTGTTCCCCAGTTCCTGGGAAGCCGAGGAAGGGCAATGCCATTGCACTTGCTGAAAATACAGTGGAAGCTCCAAGTGAGAGCAGCTCCATGCAACAAACAGGAGATGGGGATGGATGAGCCTGACTGTCCCAGGCTGTTCCCTAATGAATCTCACAAACTCAGGGCTGAAGGCTATAAAAGCCCTCTCTCAAGCTGGAGTAATGGAGATCTTAGTATCTTATTCCAACAGAAGCATCTTCGTTCACAGTAAGTCACCCAGGTAAGAAAGTGGGGTAAGTACATGAAGTGGGACAGGCACCAGACAGAGCACTCTGATCCTCTTACCTATGAAGAGGGTCCTTTTTTTCCCCCTTAATGAAAATATAACAGGAAAAAATTCCCCTGAGCTTCATACCGTGCTAACGTGCACATGGGGCAAAGCTGTTTGGTCTTGGAGCTCCCCCTCTTCCTCCCGCACTGCGTGGGAAGTGGGGCAGAAGCACAAGGGTACAGGAGAAGGTTTGCAAGAAACCCCCAAGTCATATAGGACCAACAATGAACATGGCAGGCTCTTAGAGGAGCGCAAGGACTATCCTTTGAGGCTTTGAAGTCTGGAGATGAGCAAAACAATGTTTGATGCTTAGTAATTATGCTAAGTGGGCAGGTGGGAGCCAGATGCTAAACAACAGCTTCAGATGTGAAGGCACTGGTGCCCCAGTGCTTTGCCTGGACCCATCTGTAGACATCAAAAATATTTAAACACTAAAAAAAAATTAGGAACTGATTCTGAAAGCATGCTAGTAAGCAGCAGAGTAAGTTACACTGGTTGCCATATTGGCTTGTCTAGAGCATTTGGATAAAATTTGTACAATTGTATATTTTATGTTGGATTATCTTTTCTTACAGTTTCCACATGTTCTTTCATCAGGAAAATAATGCATGATCAAGTGGTAAGTCCTATTTTTAAACCGCTTTTATGCAATTGAACTGAAAATATTAGTTTATCTTGTGCTACTCTGTCAAGCAATATTATACCGATTAACTTTTTAAAATATTATTGATGCAGATGGAGTATACATAACCTGTGTTTATACTCCATTTCATGTGCTTACATCTTGAATCATGACAAACTTCGAATTTTTGACCATACCCTTGTGAAGGATCAGAATGTCATAACCCCTTTAGTCAATATTTTGAAAGGCTAATTTGAGTGAGTAATTGCATTCCAGTTCAGAAGAATATTAAAATAACTAGTTTATGTGAATACAACCATCCTAATGGAAATATACATTCCAGAAGAGTTGGAAGAATTAGCTTAATATCACTGCTGTATAAAATTGAATGACTTGAGCTTTCAGGCAGGGCTGCACAGGCAGAATGAAAACATTTTGGCTCGCTTGGGTTCGCATCCACTGTATCTGCTTCCAATCTCAAATTCCAATAAATGAACAACAAAGAAATCAAAAGGAAACTGTGTGGCTCGCCAGCTTGAACCTTGCTTGCAGAGAAACCAGACAAAACCACACAGTGTGAGGAAACAAACATAAAAACACAGTGTAATATGTTTTCTATTGTTTCTGCCAAAAACATCAATTGGTCCAGAGCCACACAAAATCTGCCTTCTTCTGCTGAAATTTACCCCACGCTCACTGAAGGACTGGTGAGATTTAGTGAACTTTTAAGTAAAGGAGGCCAAGTTCTGGTGTAACCTTCATTTTGTTTCACTGTAAAAATACCACACACAGCCATCTCAGAATTAGAGAGGCAAATTCCTAGACAATTAAAACAAACCCTTATGCTCATGTTCAGTTTATTGTGCTCATGACCAACTCACTTTTTCTCTCTATAATGCCTGCTACCTCCATGCATAGTTGGGAAATTAGAAGATACTATCCAAAACTAGTAGCTTGAACAGTATTAATAATATCACAGCAGCACAAGCATACATGAAACAATTAAATCCTCAAGGGACTGCATTTTAGACTGCTTCTAAATGGGCAGCATCAGTGGTGCAGGATGGTGAGAAAAATATATGAACTATATTGGCTGCAATGGATTGTATCCATGTGGTGTTGACCACATATTCCATGCTGAACAAGAACAACATTTCTCTTCAAAACTGTTGCAGAGAAATTGTATTCCTCTAAAACATCTTGGTTCTATGAATTACCAGGTTTAGGCAACAGGACCTCCATCCAGAAAATTCTCTCTATATACACGTATAGATACCGCCTCTGCCAGCTGAGCTAGCTACTACTGTGAGCAAACCACCAAGAAATGATAAAAAGCCACCTCTGCCTGGTCAATTCTCTCCTGACATCAGCACCTGCGTCCTGAAGATGTCATTAGTCAGAAAGAAGAGCGTGCTTTCATCCATACAGCTCTACACCCATATACATCCGCATAAATTTGCTTCTTATTGTTGGCTTGACCTTGACTTGAAGAGAGCTGGTGACTAACCTGAACATACCATGTGGCAGAATGGATTTTTTTTTTAAGCTTCTCCTGTTCATTTATGGTTAATCTCAAAGTCTCAGGCCCTCACACAGACTGGAGAAAAAAGAAATTCTCAGTAATGATCACTGTCCTGTTCAAAGTTAAATATCGTTACAGATGGGAACAGAAGGACTTATTGCTGCAGGACAGTCATCTTACAATGCACATCTGGAGCACGTTGTCTACACCCAGACTGGCAGTGGAGACTGCACGCATCAGATGCCATTAGTCAGAAAATGTGTTAGCACAAAGAAATTATGATAAGTGCACAACATGGTCAGATGTAAGGAAAAGCACCATTTGCAGATTTGTTAGTCAATTAGGCTTTATTTCAAGTGATTCCCCCAAGGCTTCTTGAGGTAGGAACATTTGTTTTCCTTCATTTCACCTAGGCTCACTACAATTCACTGACTGCAGATTTCTGTATAGTCTCAGTACTTTTATTTTCAGAACTATCACTCAAAGCATCACCTATGTTTTGACCTCTCTCCTGATCTTTACTAAACAACCACGTATCATCCAAACACAGACACAACAAAAAAGCAGAAAGCAGTGCTGTACAAAACTATTAACCTTTGTACTGTTACTGTTCCCAACCTCTCATTAATATTATTAATTAATTCAAGAAGACGGGGTCACCTTTTTGGTTAACAAATAGCACCGATCAAGGCATATAGGTGTCGTGAGCAATCCGAGTTCCACCTTTAGGATTTATGTGACCTTTTTCATTTCCTACTCTAAAATTGACTTTTGGGCTTTCCAATACTTGAAAAAAACCACTCTTCAAGCAAAAAGGTCTTACTATACTGAAACAGAATCACAGAATCATTTAGGTTGGAAAAGACTTTTAAGATCATCAAGTCCAACCATTAACATAACCCTGCCAAGTCCACCACTAAACCATGTCCCCAAGCACCGCATCTACGCTTCTTTTAAACACCTCCAGGCATTTGTGCAAACCCCAATCATTTCTAGTCTATAGCATTTATCTGCCGTTAAAAATACTTTGTTCTCCAATCAGAGGGTATGTTGAATGCAATGATGACACACCGTGACTACCAAATAAATTAGGCAACTAGCAGAATAGGTCATAGGCTGAAATTGGTTGGCATCACCTGATTAAAAATTGTTGTAAAACAACAAAATAAGAAATACATTCATAGAAATCTAAGTCAAGTTGTTAAGTGAAAGAAGGCTGAGGAATTTGAATAATTTGCTTGCAATGAATAATCCGAGTAACTGTGCTCTGCAATTCCAGTAAAAATACTGCAGATATTTCAAAGTTACATATTTACTAGAAAGATCTTCAAAAATCTTTTTAAAAAGTAAAATGTGCGCTGAACTTTTCTGACATTTACAAAAGTAATTAATTAATATGATTAAGCAAATTAGACTGAGCCAAAGTCTGACTGATTGTAAAGCATGCTGCAAGAGCCACCTGTTTGCTAGAAAGATTAGATACTATGGTGCTGGCAGCTAGAAAAAAACCAGAGAATTATGAAAGATAAGATAGAGAAACATCTCTGTATACTGATCTTTCAGATCCATCTTCTCTAACATGCATCACCAGATTATCTCAGCTTTACCTGATAAAAGAATTGTCCATAAGACATTTTTACTTGGAAAAAAAACCCCGCAGATTAAGCTGAAACAAAGTCTCTGCTAGCTAGGTCCATCAGGGTATTTATGAATCCGATTCCTAATTAGGCACCTCAACTCCTCTGTGGATCTAGCTAGCCAGCTCCCAAGGTCCAGGAAAATTCTCAGCTAGCTAGCTTCTCCCTGGGTTTGCTTTCCTTCACCTCGAGGGCAGCAACGTACGTTCCTGCTGCATAGATACAATATCTTTGCCCAAGATAACATTTAGCATTCAAGAATCAAACTTCTGGTTAGCAGTAAATGCTATGAGATGCTGTCAAACTGTGCAATTATAGGGTATTCACCCCCAGCCACCTTTTACAACTTTAAACAAAACTTGAAAACAGAGCAGAGAGATGCTTTCTTGTTATTTCATTGGTTTTATACTTTATATTAACAAGAGGCCCCAGTCGTGTACCTGATAGTGTCAGGCACTAAGTACGCATGGAACAAATCCATCACCTCTGTCTCTAGGAGCCTACAGTGAAAGTGTAAAGCGAGAGACAACACACCCAGTTTTAAAGGACTTAGAAAAGCGTAGCACTGCCAGTACAACACGCAGCACAGACCAGCTGCTGAAGTGCTAACTCAGGACAGTACTTGATGAGTATTTGATCACCAATTCTTGTTAGTTCTTTCTTTTGAGATCCATACTGACCCTTTTACTGTCCTGCCTAAATGAGATTTTCCTGTACCAGCACAGGATCAATGGTCTTGGGGTCTGGAGAGGAGGCAGGAGATGGAAAAGAATCATTTTCCAAAAAACAAGCCAAAGGAATAGATAAAGACATGGAAGAGCAGAATCACAGAAGCCTTGAGGAACAAGATTTTTGAGAAAAATTTATGGTTTGGGAGCTAGTTACCAGGCCAGGAGAGAAGAGTCATCAGTTCTATGTTACATGTGGTTGTATCAATCCCATCAACTTGTTCATGGAAATGATGCCTTCGTGCTCACTCTATGCCCCAGAGATTTAGCTGAGGCTAGCACGGTGCCTTGTGTATTAGATCACCATCACTAAAATAATGCATTGGAACCTGGGGTAAAGATGAACTTTGCAAATCACAATTCCTGCAAAGAGAAAATGCTAACAAATGGACCTCTCTCTGAAAAGAAAATGCTGGATATAGAAATTAGAGCTGACTGCTGGCTAAATTCAACTGAGAGCATATATGTGGACTTTTCTAGAAACAGCTTTAGTCACGCTCAGCCCTGCTGCTTGTACTTCTGCATACAGATTAGCTAAACACAATATTAAAGATGCAAAAAACTGTGATTTTAAAGTTCTGACATAAACAGTCCCTGAAAAGGAAGCAAACAGAGCACACATTGTCTATGCCATTTGTGAGCCAGTGGATCTAATGGTTCACTTACTTTACAACCTGCTTTGGAATAATTTGGCACATCTCTAATTTTAACAAGCTTCAGTGGGATTAGATAAAATGCAGACTTTGTTTACATCAATTAACACTCAAAGAAGTACAAAAGAACTTGTTAACTGCATTTATGAACAAAAAGTAACAAAGTGAGAGTTAGTCCAAAGGAAGTTACTGTACGACTTGTTGGGATTGGCAGAGTCATCTCTAAAAGACTAAAACCAAAAAACCAACAACAGAACTGCATTTTCAAAGAGGCAGATGTGTATTTTTAATTACATCGGCAGATATAATCTACATTTGCAATAACTGCCTTATCAGTTTTGCATACATCAAATTCACAGAAATGACTGCTTTCCTCCACATGCCATGAGCACATTCATTGAGTTAAGCGGAAAACCAAAACCATTGCAACCGAGTTGACAAATGCATTGCCCACTCTTTTATTATTACTCCTATTTCTAATTATTTTACCTTGACTGATTATGAGCACAGCCTTCTCCACATGCTATACAGCTGGAAAGAAAATGTGGATGACTTCAAACCCAGCACTAACCATCCTCAGAGATGATAGAGACATCACATACTCCTCGTAAAAGGTTTGCAAAAGGTAAGGGAGTTAATCAAGATAGAGAGAGAGGGAAGAGAAAAGCAGGTAGAAGTAAGACAGAGTTAAATTGGGAAAAGGAGAAAAGTGCACTATGGAATAAACTATAGTGTACAGTATACTGTGGTATATAGTATCTATCAGCTATACCTCTGAAAGGTTCAGTCTTTTTGGTGATAAAAATTTTGCCTCCTGTATCACATCTTTTCCATAGTTCTGTGTGTGTTCAAATCTCTAAGTAACATCAGCTATACCTCCAGAAGTTGCTGGGGTTTTAAATCCCTTGGGATCAGCCACTTCTAAGGAAGCTTTCTGTTCCATGTTCAGGCGGGGAGCAACACGCTGCAGTCTTCTCCCTCTGTTGTTTGCCATTCTTAGCTCAGGGATTCATAAAACAACACTGACACCATATCACAATGTTCTTAGTTACGTTTTGTGTGTAGCCAAGAGGCCTGGGCACTACATAAACACATTTTTGTCACTCTAGTAGCATGCCATTTTAATTAGAAATGATGCCCCAAAACAACAGAATTGAGCTGCTCGCACGCGCTGCTGCCAGCGAGAGAACTGGCCGGTCAATACTGCGCTTCCTGCTCCTCCAGTACTGCAACTTCTCCATCCTAACATGACAAAATTAATTCTTACAACCTGATAACAAGGCTATTACTATACCAGCAACGGTAGAAGGTGGCTCTGCTGGAACAGCCTGGCGTACTCGAGCATTTCGGATCAAAGGTCTATTGAACTGCAACAGCGGATACAATCAATTTCTTCAAGTGTTTCTGCATTTCTAAACCTGCAACAGCACGCTGCAGAGCGTGACTTAACAAAGCTCAGATGAGCGGTGCCGTGGGGCGGCCAGCCCTGCTCCAGCCACGAGACCTAACGGAGAGCTCTCCCAGCCGGGAACCCGGCTGTTGGCTGGAAAGACCTTCACGCTTTGGCGTTCGAGGGCAGCCAGGATGGAGATCCCCCATTTAGCCGCAGCTAAAGGAAGCAGCGGGAACGGAGGGAAACGTGCAGTTGACTAGACAAATTGACTAAGCCGTACAAATCTCAGTGATCTCCCACCCTGAACTCCGGTTATGCCCTCTGCCTGCTTAACTCCGCCGTGCTGCCGTTTCAAAAGCTGCGCTGATTAACTGCAACGGTTGTGCCAATGGAGAGGCAAGGAAACAGTCTTTAATCAACAGGGCCACACTAGCTCTAGCACAAACATAATTCCTTAAGGTAGGGATATGAAATGAAAGAAAATTTTTATTTATTATTTTTTAAGGAAATAGAACAAAAGAGAATTAAAGAGCAAGAGGAATTACGTGACATCCAATGTAGCTCAGACACAACTGATTTTTCTTATTTCTTTTTAATGAAGAGTGAGAATTTAGGAAAGTAACAGGCAGGAAAGCATTCCTCTAAAGTTAAGAAAACCAAGCTATGATAAGAAACAAGTAAAAAAAAATATTTTTTTTTAAGCATAGTTATGGCATTACTGGTATCATGTTTTAAGGGAAATGTTGTGAATACCACATAGACCAACAAGCATGTTGGGACCTGGAGTTTTTTCCTAGTAACTACCACCCAACAAGCAGCAGTTACTGAAAGCATGACAGCCCAAGAAAACAAACAGCCATCCACACACTTAATATCAAAGTAACTGAGTTGATAGAGGCCACTAGATATAGCCCATAAGTCTTAACATAGATATCTAAATGTACCAGAGAAAACTGACTCTAAAATGCTCTTTAAACAAGACCGACTATAGATGCAGAATATCACCACGCATATAGATAAGTTCCTGATAGGGATCCAAACCCTGGACAATCTAATAGCAGCTTATCATTGATTGCAAGCTACACAACAATTTAGGTTTTGTTTTCCATTAGCAAACACCTCAAATTACATGAAAGGGAAAAAAAGTTCCCTTGATACAAACATTAAATATTTATCATCTTATGTCTGCTCACTCACCACTCCTCTAAAAAAGTCCATTAATTAAATATATTAGAAACAATTAAAACACTTCTTTAGAACTTATTGGCACCTGTTAATTCACTGACCCTACGAAGCTATGGCAGTAAATGTCTTGTTTGATTGCTCCTGTTACCAATAAGTCAGCAGCTTAAAGACAAAGGAGACATGATGCAACTTCATGTACCACAACATCGCCTTAAAACACAAAAGCCAGTATCTAGAGGCAGAGAAACAGAACATTTATGCAGACAGGGCAGCACAAATAATCTATTTAACCTAATCTTTTAATTACAGGAAACATCTCGTAGCAAGACATACAAGAGCAATGAAATGACCCAGAGCTAGAAATCAAGATGATATATTTGTGCATGTGAAAGTAACACCAGCAGAATTCATAAAAGAAAACCTCCTTGGGCATTATTATCTTTCCATCAGGATATACTGTCATCACATTGAGAACTGGAGAAAAATGACTTAAAATATGTTCTTAAAATACAAAAATGTAAAATAGAGGGTAAAGGAAAGGAAAACAAGAGTAGAGAGAAAGGTAAAACTAGAGGGGAAAAAATGCAGGTGAAAAGAAATCTCTGAATAAAAAAAAGGAGCATCGGGGGGGGGGGGGGGGGGAGGGGGAAGGGAGGAAAGAAATAAGGGACAGACCCTAATAGCTTGACATAGCACAGCACCTACTCTGCAGAAGCTGCAATGATTTTGGTGTCATTATTTATTCAGTAATGCACTATTCAGCAGAGAGGGGTGTTCAAATCTGGCCCCGCTTGGGCAGTATGCAAATCTTCTCCCACTCCTCTGCAAGCTTTTAAGGATAGCTGGCAGAGAGTCCCCTGAAGAGTCCTGGCAATGCCACACTCTGCGGTGGGAAACGAGCATCTTGCAAAGAACCCCTGAGATCCTCCTACCCCCTCAAATCTGCGCAAGTGGAGAAGTGTTGCCTGGAAGGGGGAGAGAGACAGAACGTGTGTGCAGGAGAGGGAGCGAAAATAATGTTAGTAATTATAAGAGAGTCCTGAAATACCAGGAGATGGAGAAAATAATTGATCCTTTAAAAAAAAAAAATAAACAAAAAAAAACCCCAAAACCAAACCAAAACCCACGTTGTACACTCCTCGCTATATATAATGTTTTCTTCCTTTCCCATTTGTGATATTCTGACCCTTTGTTCAGATGCTTTACCTTGTTACATCTAAGTTATTACCGAATATTTGAAAAAATTGGCTTCCCTTCCTTTGATCTTCTGCTCTTGGATTACATTCTTCCTACTCCCTGTACACAGTTCTTCACTCCCACATTTATTTTCCCCATTTCTTTGTTTACATTCAATTTCACCATATTTCTTCACACTTTCTACACGGGTAAAGTCTATGTTATGTTCCAACACACATTACTCTCTCTTTATTCCTTACTTCGCACTTTTTAACTGGATCATGCAGAGTATTTGTTTCCAGAATGACAATTAAAAGAAAGAAGATTATATGCAATGGTGAAAACATGTTCCCTTTTTCTCCAAGTGCAGCCTTAGCTGAATCGCGCTGCCATTGTTTCTAGACAGAACTTGCATTTCCAAACTTGGGAATTCCCATCATTCTGTTTGACAGAATTTTCCTGTTTTTTCTCAGAAGGTGTGCATTTTTCAAATGCCAGTAACATACCACTACAGAATTTCCCAGGAGTAACAGCTTGGTTTGAGGGACTCTTATTCAAAAGCCTTAGTTCCAAAAAAGCCATTGGAAGCAGAAGAATCAAAACTGATTATTTACATTCTATAAAGCAAAACAAAACTATACCCAATGCATTTCAAAATATTGCTATAATTATTTTCTACAGGCTGATAAATTGCTGGACATCCTTTTCTTGATCGCTGGTTGGCAATTCTGTGAGCACTAAACAAAATGTTTATTTAATTTTAGATTGTGAATATAATTATTAAAAGTGTGATTCCAAATCCAAATCATAAACAAAAAAATATACAGGGGGAAAATTTAAAAAAAAAAAATAAAAAATAAAAAAAAGAGTGTGATGTATGTCAGCTCAGTTACAGTGGTTTTACATCCCTGTCTATGTGTCTATGGGAGGGGCGAGAGAAGCACTTGCCCCAGGGTGTAGCCGGCGCACTCTGCCCCGAGGGAGGGCAGAGCAGGTGACAAAGCTGAAGGTCACAACAACGTCCACTATGTCAGTTTGGGTCTAAGAAGGTACAAAGCTCAGGAAATCTCTCTCAACAATCCTGACTCTATTCTCTAAAATATATTCAAATGACAGAGATGTAAAAATATATTTCCCCCACTTTTCTCAGGATGTTTAGAAGAGAATCTGTGTCTTACTCAAAAAGACAAGGATTTTTTTTCCAAATAGTGTCCTTTTTCCTTATAATCTGTGCACCATGACCTTTCTTTCTGCTACAATAAAAGCCAGCGATGGTATAGGCTGTGAATAGCCTTAATACAGTATTCCAAGTATGGAGGAAGAGTTCTTGTCTCTGACTCCCACATTCACACCCAAGAGTTTCCTTTTGTGGCCTCTCAAACACGTGGCTTGGGCTGTGCTGACCGAGGACAACCTCGCACAGATTCTGCCCTATCAGGTCATAAACACAAGAGAGATACATAAGCATGGCGCTATGTTTACCTGCACAAACACCTAAAATCTAGCCTTGGTGCAAATCAGGAGAGTTTGGGTCAAGTCAGTGTATTAACATCAATGGAGGTAGGTCTTGTTACCCTCAGTCAAATCGAACCTGTATGGTCTGTAGCCTTGTTCCATGAGAAAATATGGATGGGCTGTGAATAGACTTTGCTACCACAACTAAAAAAAAGTAAAAAAAAAAAAAAAAAAAACCAACACCAACCGAAAAAATCAGGCAATCCATCGTACACTGATGTAAGTACTGCAGGATGGGGTATTGAAAGGGATAGATATTTGTTATTTTAATATCTTGCTCGACGACACCTGCTTTGTGTCTCCTTTTAACTTTACCACATATGGATGGGCTGTGAATAGACTTTGCTACCACAACTAAAAAAAAAGTAAAAAAAAAAAAAACAAACCAACACCAACCGAAAAAATCAGGCAATCCATCGTACACTGATGTAAGTACTGCAGGATGGGGTATTGAAAGGGATAGATATTTGTTATTTTAATATCTTGCTCGACGACACCTGCTTTGTGTCTCCTTTTAACTTTACCACACATCAACAATGTTTCTGAATTAATTCAGGAGATCTCTGTACAGCCCATGATTTAAAAACATGCCATTTTCATCATTTTTCAGCAGTAGTATTGGTCGAAGCACAAGTCTGCTTAGTCTGAGTGTTGGGCAATTTGGTGGTAACAGGTTACTTCAACAGTTCAGGCTAAAAAGCGTAGCGTTCACTTAACTATGCAGTATCGATGCGATTCATCTCAGTCCATAACAGATGACATGTTCGATAGAATATGTAAAGTATGCCTCCACCTAGTGATGACTATGTACAAATAATAGAATATAATAATAATTCTATTATTTTAGAGAATCTTTGTAATTGGCTCCCATTTTCATAAATTAAAATGTGCTCTCGTGCAAATATTGACTTATACAAATGTACACTTTCCCTCCTGGAAAATTAGTCTGAGCCTCAGTCTGTGAAAGTTTACCTGCAAACTCTGACTCTGGGGGACGGGACAGGACTAAACACACGCTAGGTTTCAATTACGTTAAAATTTTAAATAATAAAATAAATAAAAAACATAAAATAAAAAATATGTATTTGTAACAATCACAGCTATTATCAGAAAAACAAAACAAAGGGAGGCTGACTGAAGTGCTGTGGATTTTAAGTGTTACAAACATCTGATAATTTAGGTTAGTCTATTTTTAAATTAAATGGTAAGCAAACCACTCCTCCTCTTTGCCACTTTGTTTGCCAAATAAAATATTTGCTAAGCTTTTTGGATCACCCTGTTTTACAGATGCAATTGCAGATGTGATCACATGAAATTCCTAGGAATTTATTCACCCCAAATCAGAGAAAAGGCAAGGAAAGGAAAAAAGAAAAAAAAAAACCAAACCATAATAAAAAAAAATAAAAACACACCAGAATTCAAACAATCCAGCCTCTAAACTCAAACTCAAGTTTTTAACGACTCTTATAATCCATAGAAAAATACTTATAATTGGGATCAATTGGAGGTGCATCCTCAAAATCAATAAACTTGAGGAGGAGGTCTGAAAAGACAGGGTCCCTTGTGGAAAATCTTCTGGGTTTCCCTTTAATTTGTACCATCTGGGAACTACCTTAAATGTCTTCTCAGGCTGACTAGGTTTGTATTACCATTTCAAAAAGTCTCCCCATCCCATTAGTGGTCCATGAATCACAGCCTAAGAATGACTGCTCTGCTGAAAACCCAGAGGTATATTAGCTAAAAGAGAGAGCAGGTCACTGTTTGCATTTCTCCCCTTGCATTCAAGTTGCCTGTCATTGTCCATTTACCACCTTGAAACATCCAAAATCAGCCTTTCCCCAAAGAATGTCAGCGGTAGAAATCACTCCTACACAAAAAATGTGAATCCCTACCATATCGTCTGGCATCCCTTTGCACACAAATGCGAGGTGCTGCCTTTCAGAGAGAGGACAGCCAAGGCTCCCCGTGCCCAGCCAACTTTAAATATCTGCCTTGCTCATTAAAGAGAAACACAAAAATGGAGTAAAGTGACTTAGCCAAGATTTTAAAAAATGTAGTGGCTGAATACAGAAATACCAGCACCAAACATGTAAACAAGTCAGATTTGATTATCTCTGAGTGAGTTCATTTAGGATTCATTTTTCTCTTTGTTTTTTCAAGAGTTTGATAAATTAAGGGAACGTGTGCAATGTTTGGGCACGTATCAAGACAATTTTTTTTTTTTTTAATATTAACTTACATTAAGAAGGCTGTAAAAACCATAATGCTTTTAAATTAATGTAGCTGTTTTCACTCAGCAGAATCACAAAACCTTAAAGTACTAAAGAATCAGGAAAGCCAGGCTTCTTTCGCATTTCTGCACTCCCTTTCAGCTGTTGATTGCCAGGTCTACGAAAATACCATTTTCCCCATTCTATGAGTCCACAAAACACAGCACCAAAGGCCCCACATCGGAGGGCTTTATTGAGGTGACCAAACTGGATAGCTGTAGCAATAATCCTCATTACGTCTCTTGAACCAGCCCGTCCTTACCAAGCTATTTACCCTTTCCCCATCAGCCCCGCTGATCAGAAGATAATCACCATTTCCAAACGTAAAACTACCACCGCATGCATAATTTAGAGAATACAGGTTTACGGCAGCACTATTCCTTCCTAAAAGCAGACATTACCTCATTTAGCAACCAGCTCAAATAAGTGTTAATAGTATGAACTCTTTGGCCAGGCACCAAGTTTTGCCGAAAGATGCTTAAAAACCGCTCCCTGTTGTGACGGCGGGTGCCAAGTGACTTGCACCACCGGCCTCTGCAGAGCTGGACCTCCCCGGGGGAAAAGGCACAAGCCCAGTGGCACTGGGCAGCCGGGACAGCCCTGGCCTCCTTCAGTGCTGCCCGCAACGCTGCCCGCGCCGGCTCGTGCGCTGCCCACGAGATGGCAGCAATATGTTTATGAATAATGCAGCAAGAGGCTGCAGCCCACTGCCATTTCACATGCGAGCCACAAAAACGCATTACGCTTCCTCAGCTGTAAAAAACAAAAAAACCAAAAAAAACCAAAAAAAACCCCCAACCCAAGCCCAAACACACCAGCAGAACCCTCTGTGAATTCAGCTGAAGAATGATGGAAAAATAAGCAGCTCCGCTGTCACGCTTTGCCCATGGGTAAGCTGCCCCGCTTGCTTTTTCGTAACATTCGGCGTTATCTAAGGCACAAGGTGCTTCTTGTGCACTCACATATTTGTCCAGGCCCTTATGCTCAGCCGTGCTTCTGTCCCTGACAAAATTATTTCACATGCACATTAAGCATTAACTGCTGTTATGTTTTATTTTTGCAACGCAGAAAATGCCTGTGGCTTGAAATAAATATTTTCTTTTCTGATGGACAAATAACATCTGCACTTCTGAAAGCTGCAGCGTAGCTGTCAAAAGCTAAGTGATTCATATAATTTCTTAAGAAGCACATGTGTATGAGCATACACACTCATACCTATCACAGTCACTCACGTATCAGCACTTACATCCGTCAAAAGACGGGCTCTTAAAAAAGTGTGGTGAGCTATTATAATAATCATTTTTAGCAGACAGACATCTATGTACACATAATGTCAGATTTGGAGAATATGGGCTGTGGGGTTTTTAAATCGGCCTGATCTTCACAGAAAACTTAGGCTCGTTTTTCCATTTGATTTTGGAGTTCTCCAGGTTGCAGTGAGACCCCAAGCTCTGGTGTGTTACAGGGGCTGGTTGCCCTGGTGTTCCATGGGCTACAGCGAGTACCCCGAGTATCCCAGCAGAGGTGATCTGCGGGCTGCAGGCAACGTCACCACGGCAGCGTGCCTGTAGCAGCTCGCTCCTCATCCAGGCTTTCAAGCATTTTCAAGATCTCCATGAGTTGTTGAAGTTACACTTCTCAAGGGATCTTTTTTCCAACATGGTGAAGTTTCCATGAAATTTTTCATGGGACAATAATTGGAAAAAAAAGGAACTGCCTAGCTAAGATGATATTTAGCTACAATTCCACCAAAGTTTTGTTGAGAGTCTTGAATCTTCCTTCAACTAGCCAGGTACAACAAGATGTTGCTTATCAGGAATGGACTTCACTATTTCTGAAAAGTAATAACTTTTTCCTATAATTAGTAAAGTGGTGACTAGGATTTTTATTTTTTTTTTAAATTTAAAAAAACCCCAAACTACTCTCCTGATTTTGTAGTCACAAAATATGCCAGGCCCTTGCTGACACCTCTGAGGGTTTTGTGCAAAACAAAAGAGCAGAGACAGAAACCACGGAAAGGGAGAAATGCATTCCCTATAACTTGGTAGCAGCTCTACCTTAACTGCTCAGCTTGTCAGTTTTATGAATAAAGTTGCTGCTCCTTGAAATTCTTTAAAGTCTGTTATAGAGGTTGAATATATAGAGAGGTTCCTTTAAATTCTATTATAGAGGTTGAAGACTCAGTTTCCCAAACTCTTTAAATGCATGCTGTTGTCAAAGTCAAGTGTCTTCCTTCTCATACCTCATCTGTTTTCAGACAGTATATAGTTTGAAACATGAAATACAAACATTTGGGTGTATATTATAAAAAAGTTTTCTCATTTTCTTTAAAGTGTATGTTCCTGTCATTAGGTGTAAAGCTTTGCTGTCACCGTTTCTATCACAGGAGCAATGAAATGTGTCCCTCTCTCCATCACATTTTTGGGGGAGAAACTGGCTTTATTACCTGGCATTCCTTAAAACATGAATCACGTCAAGCATTTTCATGTCCATGTTTACAAAACAACCTGAATTTCATTTCGCTTTCAATATACTCTGTCTGGACTAACATGAGCAACATCAAATCTAAGAGTGAAACCCTGGTGAGAGAAGGCAAACGCACATTTGCCCAGGATGGCTGAAGCCTGACCATTGCTCACCTAGCGCTTCTGAAACATCCCACAGCTTATACCAGTGCCCCAGTTACCAGGCTCTGGCTTATTCTGGATTAGATGTGGATCTTTTTTCTTTCTCAGCTAGTGCTTCTACTTATTGACCTCTTTAATAACCAGGAACAGCTCCTTGGGTCTCAGGAGCAGCTACAGTCAACACAGGTAAAGTGATTACGATTAAATCTGCCCTCTTCATACACACACACAAAATTACCAAACATCTCTAAACATCTCGCCTCTTTATCACCTGAAAATGTCATGTTAAAGTCTTTAGAAGGCAAAGCGATTTCTCGATTGTATAACGTTCAGAATGCATACTGTGTGCAATTTTCTATTTCCTGCAAAACATTCCCCACAATGAAGGACATTCTTATTCCTATATTATGTACTCTCTCTCTTACTTTTTTTTTTTTTTAATCAACAATAAAAATTTGGCACATAACATACGCAAGAACACCACAGCTCCACTGCCATTACTTGCATCAGATCCTGCCTGGGTTTGCACGCTCAGAGCACTACTGTACAGCAGATTCCAAAAGCAAAGGTCGTGATCCGAACTGCTTGACACCTCAGAAAATTTTGGGATTCGAGTAAGACAATGAACTAAAGAAAGCATAGTTTCATTTGTAGCTTCTGATTTAAAAGAAATGAAAAGATAATAGGGTAATTAACAAAGAGCTTATTTTTCAACAGATGTAAATCAGAAGTGACTCCAAAAATGTCCACAGAGCTACACTGTGATAAAAGCAGAATAAAAGTCAGGTTCCAGAATCCTGAAATCAGTATAAATGCTGTACATTTAGTGTCCACCATCCACAGCTCTGACTATGCATTTTGCATGCATTTCTATTAAATACAGTAAGTATTATGTGGCTTTGAAAATGAAAAAAATTAAAAATAAGACAACTAAATTCAAGAAAAAAAATGCATTCACGGGTCTTCTATTTAAGTTACAAAAGAAAATAGCTGATACATGGAGAGATTGGAAGATTTTCTGCATCCATTGATTAGGTCTTACTGAATATTTTGGCAGGGCTTTGCTGGTAAGGTCACTAACAAGACGGTTAGAAGAGAGAAATAGAAGCACAGAGGCCATTCCACATTGTGGCGTTCAAGAACAAGACGGTTAGAAGAGAGAAATAGAAGCACAATACAGAGGCCATTCCACATTGTGGTGTTCAAAATCTCCCACCTACATCAATGAAAACAGAGTACTTCTTAAGTAAAAATCTACACTTGAATATCTCCAAGATGATGATTGAGACCATTTGTTGTGCTTTTTTAAAACTAATTTTAAGTTTATTATTTAAAGAACCTCTTGCTGATACTACCTAATAACTGTGATGGGGCTAAGCCTTTTAATTAGGCAACAATATATTCAGGTCTCTGGGACAGAAATTAAACCAGAAACCTCCAGAAGTGGACAAAATTGCTGTATGGATGTTTTAAAAATCACAACAGGTCCATCTAATGCCTATCTAATTCAAAGCCAGCAAAGCTTACTGCATCCCTCACAAGGAGCTGCAGGCAAGAGCGCTCTCGGGCTCAGGAAACAGCCCTTTCTCCAGGCTGCCCTGTTCAGGATGGGGAACGTGCTCCAGCTGCTGACAAGGACCACCAGAAGCTTCACATCCATCTGAGTGCAAGGTGGCTTTTCTAGATTTGTCTCCTCTATACAGAATTTCTATTTAAAAATATACAAAGAAATCCAAATACCAATCCCAACCCAAGCCCCTCCACATTGCACTCTTGGTGCTTCCTCTAGAGAGATCCTGGAAAAAGAAAATGATCCCTCCCATGGCAAAAAGCGGTGACTTAAAACATTCCTGGGAGGCATCCAGATACTATACTGATCCTACAGTATGTAGAACAAAATAGCTTATCGTTCAGATTATGCTCTTGGACAAAGCTGGATAGCTTCAAGGACAAGGGAGTTACCCTAGATCAGCGCCATAAATGTTATTATATATGAAACAGCTGCAAGAGAAATTCTTTCGTATTACACATAGGTACAGTTGTACTTTCAGCTGTCTCACTGTTGAAATGCTGTACGTCTTACACAGATTTCTCTATTTGTAAAATACACTTACAAATACACTTAGCTACGTATGAATGAGTAACCCCTTACAGCTGCAGTATATTGAAATAAAAACCCATATCACACCAGATCTGTGGCAAGAGCCAGGGTATCAAACTCCAGAAATTCTTCATATGAAACCTTCCTAAAAAAATGAACTTGGTAAACAGGGAAAAAAGTATGACTAAAGAAACCAGCAAATGTCTGTTAGTTAAATGAATCGTGCTATTAAGAGAACAAAGCAGCCTCACCGGTTCATAAGTATGCTGCTCGTGACCTTTTTTTGCACTCTTTACCTCTCTCCTATTTTTACTTTTCTTTTTTGAATCATCTGAGAGAAATTTTCCAAAACCTCTTCAAGGAAACCGTCTACAGCCACAAGATTATGTGCTAACGAAGCTCCAGAATTATGAAGGCAGAGGTCAAGAGCACATCTTCCACAATGTCTGGGCTGAATTTGAAATTAAAAGGGCTGCTTGACTTAGAGTAGAGGATGAGTAAAGCAGGGGAAAGAATAAACTCCAGCTGAAAAGTTTACTAGAAGCAGAAAACATCGAACACTGAGAAAAATGTGTAAACTACCCTAGTTACTGATGCCTCAGCAGCTATGTTAGTACTGACTGAAAAGCAGCCCATCACGTTATTTTCTGTTTTGATAAGCCTCATCAAAATGCACCTACCCAGTATCAAACTAAGCCAAATAAAGGAAAGAGGAGAACGGCAGAGTGACATAGACGCTGTTTCTGTTCCAGTTGCTGACTGACAACACTGCCATCCCTTAACATGGTTTTATTTAGTTATTACAACCATCTCTCTGTAAATGACACTTAGGATTATTTAAGATTATGTTGTAATCCTTTTAATCCTCAGTGCTTTAAATTTCAGGCTAAACACCAAAGAGCAAACTAGCACTTAGCAGAAATATTTAAAGCATGTGATTTGAACATAAATCTTCTTTTATTCACCACTCCTCTGATGAAGACCTAGTGCATCGCGTCATTCAGCCAGCAAGAACAAACAGCACGGTATCTCACAGCAAAATGCTACGTTTCCCCACATCATGTGAAGCTGTTTCTAGCCAGTTCTTTTCCTTGGTGCTGGCTATATCATCAATAAGATAAATGAAGGAAAATCAGAAGGTTGTATTTTATAAGATGTGCATATTTTCAGTTACTATTAAGGAAAACTTGAAAAAATCCCACGTAATATGTTCATCAAGAACAGAAATAAATTGCATGCACAAATTGGATAGTGTGAGAGACAGATCAGACTTATCCTGTTAAACAGGGAGTAGCTCAATTAAAATGAGTGGAGTAACACTGCTGCAAACCTCATGATCAAGACCAGAAACCAAAATCTTCCTGCCTGAATATCATTTATTTGCAGTTTCTTCCTTTTTTTTTTCCCTGCATCGATCATATTTCCAATTAGTTTTCTTTATGATACTCCTATACTCCATCTTCTTGTTACCATCCATTAACTGTCATATGCTTAGATTTTAAATTCAAGATTTCCTTCTTTTTCTTCAAACCAAAATCTCAATAGTCATTTCCTATTTCTAATCTATAATTCATGAACTCAAATTGAGCACCCTGGCTAAATCAAACTCAAAATTCTTCATCTACTCCTAGTACAACACATTAGCAGAAAGCAACCTTTGCTCTGTTTGAATCAAAAAAAGAATGTTTTATTATTCTGAAAGTAATGAAACAAAACCCCACCAACTATGCTTTGCTGCCACGCTTTGAAGATCTAATTCTATTTATTTCTGATCATTTCAGAGTTAAGCAGCTAATGTATTTAATCAAATAGCAATGCAATGAATTGATATTTAGGTCACACAAAAAAATAATCACCCATGTTCTTTTCATTTGAACAAATCTATGAATAAGTAGACATATATTATCAATCTTATTCCTACCCACTAGGGATAAGTAGATCATCAGAAGTGTTTCCTGAAATATTCACTATCCAGGTACAAACTGACCTCTCCGCTTTCAAACTCGCCTTGGATTCCCTCCAGACTATCTCATAAATCTTCGCTCTCTTTCTAGTCCCCTTCCCACTCTATCTGCTCATGTAGCACCAGTCTCGTTCAGTCCTTTCCTTTCCCAAAATGTCACCACTACTGATGCCAAAGCCTTCTCCTCTTTCGCTCTTACCATCTGGCATAATCTTCTTGTAGCTCTCTGTCTAAACAATGCTCCATCCCTTTTCAAAATGTGTTTTAACATATGTCCTTCCTCCCATGCTTTTACTTCTTAATGTCTCTCCCACTCACTTATTGGCTTGATGAAGACACGTTTTAATGGGTTCAAAGAGTAGTGCATGAGTTTCCTTTCTCACATTATTCTGATTCAGTGGAGTTACACCTCACACTAACAGAAGTGAGAAGAAAACGCACTGCAAAGCCTTCGTACAACCGGTTTGGTAAATCAATAACAGAGCTTCATTTGTCTTTACATTGGAAACGTATTAGCTGCAATGAATCACCTCTGCAATATGCATTTCCAAACTGAATTTTTGCTTACTGCAAAATGAGAAATAAACCCTAGAAGCTCAGAAGACCTGTCAGTGTGCTCAGGGGGTTGAAGGAGTGAAGGCTAAGGTTATACTTAATCACATTCCAAGTGAAAAAGCTGAAGATTGACAGCAAAACCAAAATATTTATTCTAAAAATACCTAGGAAATGACAAAGCTCCAAGTGTTGTCTCAAGACAACCTGAAGGATGTGGGGGGTATAGAAGCATAAGTCTGTCTTGAAGAGGAATATTTCTAAATACTGCATGCACTTTAGAAACATGTCTCGAAAAATAAACCTTGAAAAAGTCTCTGTAACACCCAACTGACCCAAAGAGGTTTCTTTTCAAGAAGCCACGTACAGTCCCTTAGGGGGGTTTTGTGTCTGCTGGTTTTTTTTTCCTTAAAGCCCAGGCACAGTTGGTTCCTCCAGCATGTTTTATTGGTGATGATGCCAAAGGACTATCTGGTAACTAACAGTATCTTGACCCCGACATGTTCCCTTCTGCATCTCTCCTCCCTTTAGTGTTTGTATTGTTAAAAATTCTTAATGTTAGAACTCTGGGAAACAACTCGGTTCATAGAGAATAAAATTTTGATGTGGCTTGATGCAAGTTTTAGTGAAACAAAAAAACCCCTTTCTACTGATGTTCATGGGAGCTGGACTATGTCCAAAACCTGAAGATGTTGCAATAAATATTTTAGCCCCTAGATCCTGGAATGTTAACCTTGCAGTAACGTTTTTCTTGTCCTTTTATCTTCTTGGGCCTTGATCCTCCCTTTCAGTTCAATGGGATTTAGATGAAGTAATTAAATAATATTATTTTCCATCAATGAATAGTCCTATGAGAAATTCGTGTTCTTCTATGCTGGCCCTGACAGAGGAAAGGTTTTAAAAATCCTCCCCTCCCCTTCCAGAAATGAACCTGGGTCATCACCGTCTGAGGACCCTGAACAGCAATAAAAACAAACAGA
Organism: Egretta garzetta; assembly: GCF_000687185.1. Lineage (NCBI taxonomy): Eukaryota > Metazoa > Chordata > Aves > Pelecaniformes > Ardeidae > Egretta > Egretta garzetta. The sequence continues at coordinate 3,431,055 of NW_009260274.1, read as the reverse complement.
GTAACCGCACTGTGTTGGAGCAATGCTTGTATAAGCAGTTTGAAGAAGTTGTGTTTATGGAAGCCCTTTAGGTCAAGATTCTAGGCCTGAACCCAAAGCAATTACCTGCTAAGTTTTAAAAACAAAATGAATATAGAGCATTAATCAATAAATCAACAGGTTCTCAAGTGTTTAGGAGACTCAGTCATCAGAAATCCTTCTCTTAGAAAAATAGTAAACTGATGCTTGATAAAATGTTACACTCCTGTATTGGTAAGAAAAACGCCGTATTAAATCATTCTCCAGTTATTAAAGCCAAGGAAATAAAGCCTACCTCTTAACTTAACAGAGTTTATACTCAAATGAGCAATCAAAGGCATGCGTTGCCTCTTACCTGAAAAACATTCTTTCTGCTGGATTTCTCAGAGGTCCACTCAATGCGAGCTCCACACAAATCCACACACTCAGGTTTATATCCTGGTTTCTGGAAAGAAAAAAAAAAAAATCAACCATGAAATGTGGCCTGACTTCTCACAAATTGGGACAGTTATCAGATAAAACAAGAACAGATCAAGTTCAAGTGACAGATTATTGTAGCACAGCTGCTAGAATTACTGAAAAGAGTTCATTATTCCCATTATTCATTACTATTAAATAACCACTCCTGAGGTGTTTTAACTCAGAAATAAGGTTCTCGTACTAGATACATAATTTTAAAAATAATGAGATGGTTTAAAAAACAGTCTAATATGACATACAATAGATCAAAACACAAATGCATAGACATTGACCAGATATTTTAGATGCTTACTTTGCAAAACCTCTTGAAAAACCACTGGATTTCAAGGTAAAGTTTTGTGGGTTTTCCAAATGCAAATTTAAACTGATGCAGCTGGAAAGGACAGAAATCAAACAAGAACATACATCAGATCTGTAAGAAAAGCTATCTCCTTTCTCCAAACAAATTATCACTTCTAGCTCTTAAAAAAAAAAAAAAAAAAAGAGATTTTGAGGGCACATGTGACACCCAGAAAGAGCTCAACACTGGGGCAGCTCCGCACAGTTTGCTCCTTCGCAACGTCAGCCCGTGCATCCCGGAGTGACACAGCTCTGCCTCCCCAGCTCCTCCGTATGGATGCAAATAATTCAAAGAGCAGATTTGTTTGCCTGTATCATTTACGTTGCTGGGAGTTGGTGTAAAGCACAATAATCCTCATTTACCATCTAAGCTCCTTCTCCAGGGACTCTGCCTGTGCAGCAGTTCTGGCAAAGCCCATGTAGTTTAGCCTTTGTAGATTAGGTTACTGCACATCCCAGACAACAATAAAAATACTACTGTTAACAGTATAAAGCACCAATAAGTCCCTTTTGGGTAGGATATGGAGTAATATTGACATAATGTAATTAATCAGCTTGATGCATCTTTTTTACTCAGTTGTTCTTAAGCCATTTTACCTTAAAAAAATGGCATTGGTGATAAAGAAAACAGACTTAATAGAAGTTAACAGTGGCCAGTCCAGCATCAACCACATAATCAGCTTTCCAAAGATTGCTCACTGAATTTCTCTGATGTTGTTATTACAGGCTAAAAAAAAAATGTGTGTTCTCCAGGGTGCTTTTGAGATGGGTAGAAAAGGACCTATTTAGGTTAAAAGAAGCAGAGTAAGATATCCTGGTCAAGCAATTTGCAGCCAGAATCTCTGGCAGTTTTCAGTACTGGAGTTGTAATTACGTTCTCCATATGCCAAACCATAAAACCACCATGGTTCAGCTCCTCTAACACTGACAGTCCTGTGTGTGTCTGTTCCTTTTTTTTTTTTTTTTTTTTTTTAATAGAAGAAATATGCTGTTCAAAACAGAAGGATGTTCTTGTGGCTAAACCACTGGAAGAGCAAGGTTTGGATTTTTTTTTCCCCAACTCTGCCTCAGACATCCTGCCTGGCCTTTGACAAGAATTTAATCTTTCTGACTTTTTAATAACAGATCAAAACTGCAGTATTGATATTTGATTTTACAAATGTGTTGTGAAATCAAACCGTTGAATCTGTTCACATTTCCATGGCAAAAGTGGTAAAGCTGAAAAAACCCAGACAAACGCAAATCTATTTGTACAAACAAATATTCAAGCACAGGGGGAGAATTTTCAGTATTCCAGTACTATACTTTTATAAATAAGGCTATGGTGCCACCTTTGACTAGATCACTCTCCTTGGCCAGGAGATACCAGGTCTGCACTACAGAGAGCAGGGAGCTCCATAACCCATCGTGAAGACACAACACGACCATGTCAAAGTGGGTCACCTTGCTTTCTTTGAAAAAATTACCCAAAAGGACAGGTTGAGTCTGAAAATGCTTTAACAAAGAAGGGCAGCTCTATTTCACCAGCAGAAAGAGTCGAGAAATTTTGGAAAAACATAATGAGATGAAACAAGATATTAGAACGTGGACAAAGAAACGGGAAATAGTCTCTTGATAGTGAAGGATACTGGGTTACAGAATATTTTCCTCAGGAAAACTGCCAGGGCATTTCACACTGAAGTGAGAAAAAACAATGGAAAACCCAGGGAATTTTTGCAGGAAAATGGAATAGTGAACTGTACAGTATTTTACCATCTCTAATTTCTATGATTGTACAAAAAAGCATGCAGCAGCAGAACTTGGACTCCTCCGTGCACTCAGTGCACACAGAGTTTAGTTTTGTTGTTGTAGTAATCTGGAGTTTGTTTACAGCTCTGATTTTGTAATAAACAGAAGAAAAGTACAAGTGTGTGCATCTCCCTTTCCAGAAAGGATGGGATACAAGCTCACGATGCTGGAAAGATGAACACCCTTCTGCTATGTACAATAATCAACTGGGAAACCTCTTTTAGAGAATTTAGCAATTCTGCCCACAATGGGGTATGGGTGTCTACGAACACCATATGAGAATCATGGGTATGGCATAGCATATGAAGCTTCTGACGAAAACTACAAGCAAAACCATTCAGATCCATCAAGCCTGAAGCTTCCCATCATGCACACCAGCCCTTCTTCTGCACATGGGGAGCTCCACACAAAGGGAAGCCCTGTTTAAATCCATAGGGACCCCAGAGAAATTGCCTAGAGATTCGTTCTGGCCTAAGCATTATCCCAGTACATCGTTTGCTTTCCAGTTTATGCGTTACCCAGAGACACTGCAAGAGAGTAAGTTAAGGTTACTGGGAAAGCCTGAGCACTCTGCGTCCTTGCTTTGTGTTTTGCAGTCAGAGCAATTATGTTATATCAATGTTGTTGGAGGGGGTTATGCTGTAAATTGATACAAGTGTCTGCTACAATGAAATCTTCCTAAACATGAATATGGATTTCAGCAGCATTTTCACTCACTAAATTACTTTGCAGATGGGCTAATAACCTGAGGTTAAAATAACCTCTGTTGAATAAACTATTGCAGGGAATAAACAGACTACTTTTTCTTGGTCAGAAAGACCAACTGGTAATAGAATTTAATGCTGGTAAGAAAGAACGGAGCTGTGATCCCTTTAGATCACAGTGTCCTTAATTTAAAATAAAAAGCAAGTTATATTCATATGAATCTTAAAAAAAAGCATATCAAAAGCATGACCACAAATGATCAAGGCAGCAGCAAAAGATAATGATTTAGCTATATGGCATGCGAACTTGCATTTTCAGTAATAGTTGTAAACGCGCTCATTTTCTGAATCTCTCCTCTGTGTGCTTTAATTGTTGTGCTCTATTAGTAATAATAGCACCAGATATTGCCACTAGCTTCACCAGAAAGCCATGGATCCAAGTCTTCTCCATGCAAATTGATAGAAAAGTTGTTATAGTGAGTCCTATGTCCACAGTTGTACAAAGGAACAACAAAAACTCCTTTTAGCTATTACTACTCATTTGCATTAGAATATTATTAAATATTTTGGTAAATATAATTTTAAATCACCTCTAAATGTTGTCCTATCATCTGAAAAAGAGGTATGATTAGAATGTGCTTCCATTTCCCCCTCTCCTGTTGCTTTTATTGTGAAATATCATTCCTCTTACAATGACGCTGTCTTATTCTAAATTTTCACTTCATGTACAGTATTTAATAATTAATAATTAATGAGTTAATAGCTTTATAATACAAAGGAACATTAATCTTTTTAAGTCACATCATTTTCCTGCTAACAACAGAAATGCTCTGTTATAAGTCATGCTATCGTGAACGAACATTGCCTCCATTACATTATTTAATTAACGGCTGAGCTCCCCTTTTTCTAAAATAAACTACAGCTGGGGGGAAAAAAAACAAAAATAAAATCGGTAAACAAATGATTTCTAATGAATCCTTTTTGAATTATTTCCTTTCCACTATCAAAATTATATCTGGTTAAATGGTTTACAAAGGAAATAAGCATTGCATTTGCTTTATCAGATGAGATCAACATGCCAGTTTAGCTTTTTTTGATGTGTGAAATTTGGGGTTAGGAACTTGGGTTATAAGATTTTGAATACTGACAGCTCTTGTTGTTTTCAAGCTTTACCCAATTTGTCTATTTACCATTGCATGTAAGCTATATGCAGTAGACAGAAAATGTAACTTTAGCAGCTTTTTCTCACCTAGTGAACATTGAGTTCACAGCCCCAGCGTTCAGATCTAGCATGGAATTAAAAAAAACCAAAACCAAAACAAAAACAACCCCTTTTTTTCCTCCCTCTCATAATGAGCAAAATCATATTTTTGGATCAATATGTCTGTGTTCTTCCTACCACAGGAGGCAGTAGATGTTACATCACCAATTTTGAGCACTGGACATAAAGTGAAACTTCAGGGAAAGGGACTGACTTCTCAAAAGATCCTTTCTCATAACACACCTTAATTTTTTGAGTTAAACAGATTGAGACCTGGGCCAGAGTCCTATTCTCCAAGCAGTCTACTTTAGTACCTAAATCCTCAAACAGCCAATGGGAATTTTAACCATGTGGAGGAATCTCAGAGCAAAATCAAATCTCCTGTGTGTTGAGTTTCCTCTTGTCCATTTATCTCCTGGGATTTGGGTGAGGACTTGCAAAGAGAGAGGAGACGAACTAGCACATCGAAGGGTAAAACAGCTGCTAAATTATAGGCCTAGTTCTAGCAAGTTCACCTGAGACTTTTTTTTAAATAACATCTAATATAACTTTAAGGAAAACAGATGATTCTGAAAAGAAAAAATATTAATTCAAGCTACACTGTTTTCATGGCTTCAGAAAAGTAGTGTTTTCCAACTATAGTGGCACAAATATGAGCAGAAAGTACCAGCTTGGATGATTTACTTGCTTTTATTGTCTACTATTTTTATTTTTCTGTGACGCTCATCTTCTTTCCAAAAAAGCGAGGCATGCAAAGGTGTTCTTTAAAGCTGATTTTATGGCAGGTGGCATTGATAGATCAAGAATATATAGAAGAAAAGGTCTGTATCACCTGCCATGGAAAAAATAGCTTATTGTTTGTGACTCCTGCCAAAGAGAGCACCTTTGTGGCCACCCATCACGCCGATGAGATTTGGCAGGTTTGATCAGGCCTTGAGAGCCTTTCACAACGGGGCTTTGTCAAACCTGTCCCTTTACTGCCCACAGTGTCACACGTTTACCAAATTCCCTTTTTGTTGCCCACATTCAGGTTCGTAGGCTCCAGCTCGGCAGTAACTAGCACTGAAGGGATGCGCGCCGTTATTGCTTGCACAACGTAGCTGTCACATCTCAAAAGACTAAGATCGGTGGTCTTTCCTTGGGGCACAATAAAAAGGTACTGCAAATTTCACTTTGTGGTAAATACGGGCTACAGAAATTGCATTAGCTGCATTAGCTGGATTCAGAAATATTCAGGAAGGTTAGCGGGATATGGTAGATGTCACATTTGTACTACGATAAAAAAATCACTTTGCTAACTTATAATGTTTTCTGCTTTGGTAACACCCTGTATTAAGGTGCCATTTATAAATAATTTATTATTATTTATTAATGTATAAGCCACTTTATAGGATGGTAGATAACAACTTAAATTCATGTATTAAAGATGCACATACATGGTTTAATACAATTTACATCTCAAAATATCCTTTGCAACAGATTCTCATCGCATCATCTGTTAAGCATTTATTACTAATGCATTTTATAACATACTTTGTAATATATTATTTGAGGAAATAGCTGCATTTAGTGATCATTTTCATGAATAAGAATAAAGCATTTATAAATGGCACCTTAATTTAAAGTGTTACCTTCACATTACCGGATAGTCACTCACCATTTGTCTCACTTTGCAATTATTCTCAAAATGCACCTCTTAATAAAGGACATGCTAAGTCCTATTTCTTCTCATACACTACATCTGATTAAAAGTTTATCAAGGCATTTTCCTTCAGCTGCTCTCAAACCTTTGAAGGTTGCCAGCTCAGTCTGAGTTTGTCTTATGTAAACACCAAACTTTCTGTACTGAAATAACAGTTGCAAGGAAGCCGAGAATGTTGGACAATCGATTGCTTACCACGTTGGCCAGCGACGGCTGCTTGGATTCTTTATAGAATTCCATTTTCCGAGCTGTGAGAACAATCCAGGATGTGGACCAGTTTTTCCTTAAAAATAAAATAAAGTTTAAGAAAGGAAAAATTAGAAAGGCGTGCAAGCAGGAGGTAAAAGATGCTGCATTTGTAGGCTTGGTTTTTAAGTATTTCATCTCAGAAACAAAAATGGTCTAAAGTCAATATCAACAATGCACCAATATTGATGGAGTTGCCACCGTCCTAATTATATCTGAAAGTGGCCCAACAAAGCTTGAAGACCTTCTTTCTCCTCATTCATGTTTTAAAGCCTATGTTCCCTTTCCACCAAGGTGCCTTAACCACAGGAAAACAGTGGGATTATTCACATGTGCTTGAAGTTCACATATACTTAGAGGACTGCAATAGCTGTTGCCCTCCTGGTAATATTTAAAACAGAACCAAGAAGGAAAAATATAATTTCAATCTGATTATACAGAGCTCAGCAAAGGGCCTGTTTTGAAAAGTCCCAAATACTTTCTTTTTTCCCTAAATTAAAAATTTACAGGAGAGCAAGGAAGATAAGAACGTTATGTGAGAGAGGTTTAAGTAACCATTAACCATCAGGAGTTTACAGTACAGCCCTAGAGAGTCAGCAAACTGCTGGGGCCAGGGAGAAGTCAAAATACACATGGATACGTGAAAGTGTCCCCTGACACAGAAGAACATAATAATTAACTCAGAAGAAAGTGTTGTTATATATATTACATGTAATGTGATGTTTCAAACCACTGCATAATCATAAACAAGTAGACCTGATAGAAAACTATTTTCAGATGAAAGTCTTAAGTTTGGGCCTCTGATTTGAGGGTCATAGCATCTGATATTTACAAAAATACTCATAAACCCACCATTTTCTTTCTGGGCGTGCCAATCACAAATCTGAACATTTTAGAATAAACTTGGAAAAGCATACAATAACCAAGCTGTTCATGTGTATGCTGCAGTGCATTAGGAAGGAGGGAGCTGCTTGTAAGGACACCGAGGACCCAGGGACGAGCTGTTAGAAAACCTTTTTCCTCTCTCTTCCCTAGTCCCTTTGAGTTTTTTTTCTGTTTAGGTATTCCTAAATAAGTCAAACACACTCATTTTTTATTCTAGCAAAACCTAGCTTTGTTGAGTTTTAAAGCCTGTCAGTCTTTGCAATGCAATTCCAGATCTACCTCAAAGCTCTACTGCACTCAACATCCCATCAAACTGCACATCAGGCATAACAACAGGCAGTTTTTCTATTAATGACTTTCCTACTCAATATGTTCCATTCATCAGCTTAAGGAGCATAACCAGCATTGCAGAGGAAGCCCTAACGCCACTGACATTATCAGAGGAACCTGCACTCTCTTCAGCGTGGGCAGGATTTTGCTCAGCATGATCTAATGATCACCCCTAAAATATGGCCAACAAGGAGCAACAGTGAAAGAAAGTCTCTGCAGAGGAGATGAACGTCTGAAGAAAATAGAACTGCGTTCTTTTTATGCCATGTTAATGGGCAAAAAATAGAGGTACACTGAGAAAGAAATGATAGGGTTTTAAAAAAGTACCTGAGCATCACTGGCAAATATTTCCCCAATGTAAATCACATTGAAATTTTCAGCTAAATTTATTACCACCATAAAGCTGTATCCTTAGCTAATGTGAACTACAGCCATAGCCGTGGATTGTGCACATTGGCATTAAGAACAGTTCCACCTCAGCTAATTAGTTTTTTAAAGCATTTTTAGGAAACAAGTGCTGTAGCTGGGAATCACCGTCAAGGTAGTGAATACAAGTTGACTATTGATAAGTACAACTTCAGGTCTTTTTAATTTTCTCCCCCCCCTCCACCCCCCGCAAAGGTCTTTTAAGTGCACAGGGGAGTAAGCAGCCAAGCACGCTATGTGCCAGTTTAAACAGATTTTCCTATGAGTTGGATATCATGGATAAATATGGATTACCAAAGGATTAAACCCCTTGGGACACAGCTTAGATTCAGTACCCAACTTACACCAAATGCTTGACATGAGCTATGGAGAGGAACATTTCTGTGTCATGGTCACTTCTACCAGCCAGAGTGCTGCTTGCTCCAGCTATTTGTGGCACAGGTTTTCTACCTGAGAAATATAAATCAGCAATTGCATTTTGAGGTCCCAGGCTCGGGTGTAATCTTCTTAAAACATTCACATTTCTGATCAAACTAACTGGGAAGTTTGCCAAGATTTGAAAATATTTCATTTTAACCTGGAATTCATTTAAAAAAAAAACCAAAAAACCCAAAAAAACCCCAACAAAACCCAGCAGTTCTATTTATGGTTTTGAAATAAGAAGTCAGCAAAGAAATAAAAAGCCAATAAGTATTTCTTAAATTAAATCAAGTGAGATATTTTATCTAAGTTTCATTCTGAATTCTAAAGGCAGAATGCTTTCATTCCATCAGGAATAAGGAAATTTAGTGGTTTTGCAGGAGACTATAGGTATTATAGAAGCTATGGGAACGCAACTCAATTTTACAGTATTATCTGCAAGAAGATTTTTCCCCCTATATTTAAATTCCCCAGTTCTTTTATTCTGCAATTGTTTCACTCAAAAAGTGACATGTTAAAATCAAAACTTCATTACTTTTGTGACCTAAAGATAAAAAGTATATAAACTCATCAAAATTTTTATGAAGTTGTCTATAAAGTCATCAGTCAGATTAAAAAAAAAAATGCCCTAAGGTATATTAGGTCTCTGTACTGATGGGCACACACTGTATTTCATGGGATACGTACAGTGACCTAAGGTTTTCAAGCTCTTTGGAAAGGTCAGTTCACAATATTATAATTTTTTTTCCACAATATTCTAATTTTTTTGGTGCAGCAGCAGCATTATTCAAGAAATCACTTCCAGCCACCAAACAGCAAGTTCAGGTGAGTGAAAGGAGTCAGACAAAGTGTGCACAGAGCAAATGCATCCCCACTACCCATCCTCTCTCTGTATAAAAAGCCGTAAATATCAGTATGCTGAGAAGACCCAGCTAGAATTAGCAAGGATATTGCGAGAAGTTGTCTCTAACGACAAGGTTGAAGTCATGGCTGAAGGCTGCTGCTGGAGACCCCTGCGAGGTGCGACCCAGCTCCTGGGGGATGCAAAAGGAGCCCCGAGCACTGCAGCTGCATTTGCACATTTGCATTCTATCAAACGAACACCTGATGGCAGCACGTTATAGCTTCAGTGGTGCTCACCATCTCCGAGGCTATTTAAAAATATGAGACTGTTCAAGGCTATTTAAAAATATGCAAGTGGCCAAGCCACGCTGCCTCCTCCCTGGGCCCACGCTGAGCCGGCGCGCAACGCCAAGCCTTGGAGATGCTTTGTGCTAAGGGACCCGATGCGCTGGGAAGGTGAAATTCCCTCCTTGTCTGGGCTTGTTGACAGGTGATGCCCAGCCTATGCACACGCTGCAGAAGCTTCTGCCAGTGTCTGAAGTGAGGAATAGACTATTACTGGCTTCAATGCTTTTTTCCCAAAATGCAGGTTACACCAGTCTCTGATGGCACCCAGCCACAGCAGGTTTGGCCAAGCATTGACAACGTTCTTGCTTCAAGTGAGAGGTTAGACTAGGTCATCTCCAGACTCCCTTCTCAGTGAGCATTTCTATGATACTTATGGTTTAGCACTATATAGGTATGAAAAGTTATTACTTGGCACCTTTCTCCAGGCAGAAAATGTAATGTTTCACATTACTCTCTCATTCTCACTGGTAACACACAGTGTTGGTCACATCACTGCTACTCCTTTATAGGCACCTAAATACAGCAAACCACAACAAATCCTTCCATAAAAGGCAGCATTAATATTCATATTACTTTCAACACAAACAGAACTAAGCAACTAAGTGCTGGCCACTTTTGATAATCTTGCCTTGGCATCCCTGTGGCATCATATGGTGGGTTACTACATCTCATCCTTGACACCTCAAGCACACACTCAGCACCAAAAATTTGCCCACTGGACAATATATTATTGATTTGCCTCACGCCTTAAGGTTGTCCTTAATATGGGTATTATATATATATATATGATATAGAGGTTAACACTGACACACGCTCATTGCATGCAATGAGCCCGTTAGCTGCTGTCACTTGGTTCTGGAACTGTATTGGCTTAATAATCATATATTGGCTTAATACTGAAACAATAGCAATGTCTATTAGCAGCAATAGTAGCTATATGTACTTAAACATGCATCGACTCTGAATTTTGCAACTGATAAATTCTATAACATTCACGTATAATACCTTAATTTCTTGCCACCATCTGCTATTTTAGCTTTTAGAAGATATCCTTCTTTCTCCACTACCTACAAGAAAAAAAAAACCAAACAAAACATGTCATAACCATATCGTTTATTCAGATGAACGAATCCACTTAGTACACACGTGAGAATGTACAAGTAGCTAATCTAGTTGGGAGGGGGCAGGAGGGAAGGCGGCACTTTATCACTAATTCTCAGTTTAGTCACTTATATTTTCCAATACAGTCAGTTCTTTTGAAAATTTGCAAACAACATTTAAAGTCCATTAGTACACAGAATTAACCTCAAAAAATACCCAATAATATTCTATTCATTGATCTAGAAGAAATTTCTTTTACTGCAAGCAAAGTTTCTAGCGATAAGTAAAAAATGAGTTGAAAATATATTGCAAGTAAATTATGTCAAGGTATCATTTCCCATATCGAGTTCCAGGAGTCCAAGTTTCATTAATAGTCATGAGGGACACACCATACTTCTGTGAAATACTCTTGCTTCTTATGTTCTAAAGAGAGTCATGTTTAGGGTTAACCAATGTCAGAGAAACATTAAATATCTGTACAACAGGAAAAGCTACATTGACTTCATAGGTGCCACGTTTTTACTTCAGTCAGCACTAAATCAAGGCTCATGAAAGATGCTAAAAGGCATCATGCTTTTAAGCATTGCTGTCTTTTGGACAAGCTCTGGTGTTGAGGCACTCGCCCCTCACAACCCTTAAAAGGTCACACTTCACTGGACTGTGTGCATCCATGTGCAGGGAGAACTTGCCTTCAAGTTTCCAGCTGAGCTAAATTATCTCATAGTATGGTGGAGAAAACCAAATTGAGCAGCTCCGTAAATTCTCGAAACTAAATTATAAACAAGGGAAAGCACAGCTGTGGTGTGCATCTTCCAAAGTACACCCAAAAAGGCAAAGCCCTTAGCTATTACCTGTAAAAGCAGTATGTGCTACTAGCAACCTGATATCACCTTTGTAAATCACGTACTCTGTTATTGCTGTTACTGAAACCTGGTCCCTTTTCTGTGGTGTCGTAACAGGCCAAGGACTCTGCTGGTATACATGAGGCTGAAACCCTGATTGCAAGGCATCAAGGTTGCACTTAAGATTTGGGATATCAGAAGCAAGTCTTAGGCTTGGTCTTTTGTTTTCATTTCTCCCTCTTAATTTGTGCTCCTTCGCCTCTCAGCACACACTTTCCTTAAGCCAGAGGCCCTTGCAGGCACTTGGTTCTCTATGGTCTGCTGAAACAACCCTTGTACAGCTGTGATATTGTGCTGGTTTTGGCTGGGATAGAGTTAATTTTCTCCACAGTAGCTGGTATGGGGCTGTGTTTTGGATTTGTGCTGGAAACAGCATTGATAACCCCAGGATGGT
>NW_009260274.1:3399794-3418838 GCF_000687185.1 Egretta garzetta | reverse complement strand
CAGGGCTCACATGGAGCCAAGGCCGGTTCTGCCTCTCACCCCACCCCACAAGCAAGAGGCTGGGAGGGGACACAAGGAGCTGGGAGGGGGCACAGCCGGGACAGCTGACCCCAACTGACCCCAGGGGTATCCCACACCGTATGGCGTCATGCTCAGCACATAAAGCTGGGGGGAGAAGGAAGGGGAGGATGTTGGGAGTGATGGCGTTTGTCTTCCCAAGTCACCGTTGTGCGTGATGGAGCCCTACTGTCCTGGGGATGGCTGAGCACCTGCCTTCCCGTGGGAAGCAGGGAATTAATTCCTTGTTTTGCTTTGCCTGTGTGCACGGCTTTTGCTTTACCTGTGAAACTGTCTTTGTCTCAACCCACAAGTTTTCTCACTTTTACTCTTGTGACTCTCCTCCATCCCACCAGGGGGGAGCGAGCAGCTGCGGGGGGCTTAGTTGCCAACTGGCCTTAAACCACAACAGGTATGCAATTTAGAATGGGGGGAGATGGGGTTGGCTATGTAAATTTATATTTAAAAATTTAAAACCAAACAAAACAAGATGGCTGGTCTTCAGCAAAACCCATTGACCAGAAATCTCATCAGATCTCATTAGCTAAGGATGTCCCAACTGTGTCACTAATGGGAAAAGATTCAGAGGGGGTCTGTTTTCCCTTTCAAACACTACTGAGTCAGTGCCTGACCGGGACATTGTAACTCCACATGATCTTTATAGTAAATTGTGTCACAAGGAGATTTTCTAACAATTTCAATAGAATTTTGCTGTCTGCAAAGCCATGAAATAGCAATAAAACATGCTTTAACATTCAACATAAGGCTTTTTAAATCAAACATAGCTGTTATTTTGATTATACAAAATATCATTATATTAACAGTGTAATATGTTTAACTTTTTCCTTAGATTTTGTCTGTTGCTGGCATACAGCACGTAACGAAATCTATACTGTGTACATTTCTGTTTGTACCTGTGAAAAGGCCTGTAGGTCTGTGGATGCATTCTCAAACGGGTACACTAGGATTAGTGTGTGCATTTTCTGTAATTTGTATGTATCGCATGCAAATTCCTGTCATGCATATCTTTGCCATAGAAAACCCAGAGAGAAAGTACGTAGGGATTATTGTGCAGAGTCATGTCACTGTTTATCTAGTGACGGATGGATGAATTATTAGAGCTAAAATAAGACTTAATCCCCATCTCCACCTACTTTTTAATTTTTTTTAAATTAAACTTGCTTTACATCTTCCGATATTTTTCTTCCCCTTCTAACCCTTCATTTTTGTAGCATAAAACTCCTGGTGCTTGGCCAGGGCCAGAGATGCCAAATAACATATGAGAAAGGTTATTCTTTTTAATATTTCTATCCATCTGGAAACAGAAATTGGGAGGAGCATTGGCTAACCATTCAAGCTGTTGATTGCTTCTCTGAATCAGACCCAAAATCACATGTTTTCAAAGTTTACCAAACACCCTTCCCAAACTGTTATTTTAACCAATCCAAAACTAAAGGCAAATATGATTTTCAACATCAGATCTGAATCACCTCTATTTTCATATTTTGGGAAGTTAAAAATTGGATGGGCTTCCAGATGAAAATGTTGCTGGTCAGTCATATTTTCCTTATAATTGTCTTGAGCTGGAATATCAAATCCACTAACAAATGTTGGGCATACAAAATATCCTGATTTAAATTACATAGTTCAAATCTGACATTTGTTTTAAATTAAACAGCTCAAAAATACAAGATCTTCAGTTAATATGCAACCTCTCAGTGCTAAGCAAAGTAACTTTCGTATATATTGATTTAATTGAATTAGTATAGGTGCTGTGTTTAAAAAAATTAGCATGGTCTTCATTAACTGGTAATGTGCAGTTTTCTCTGTAATTAGTATAAAGGGCACTTAGGGAATTACAAGACAACTTTACCACAAAGAAAAATAAAAATATTGGGGTCATACTAGATATCTTCTTATAACATCTGTTTCGGGTTCTATATTCCCCTTGTTCAACATCTGTTAATGCCCCCTTTCCTGTTCTACACGTTTTCCAGAGAATACTTCCAAGACAGCCCAGGATCAACTTACGATACTTCTGCAAATGGATGATATGATATTAAAAAGAATACCAAACATCATAATGATATGCTCTCTTGTTTCTGTCTCAATAAATATCATCATTTCTTGTTAAGCTGCTGCCCTTCCTGCACCCTTTCGGCATATGTAAGGTTGAGAAAATGACCCAAAATGCCCTGAAGAATTAACACAGAAATAAGAAAATGGAAATATTGTGTGAGGTTTTGTGGGGGTTTTTATTATTATTTTTTGCTTTTTAGAATAATATTAAATATGAGAGTATGAACGTGTAAACATTTGAGTTTCTAAATAATAAGAAAAGACACACAAGCTAACAGTGTTAGAAACTATGAGGAAAAGTAATTATCACTGTCTCACATATAGTTTCTACAATTTTCTTAATCAGAAGAATTCAAAGTGTCTGAACCTACCTAATCCTGAAAAGTTTGTGTAGGTAGAAGTACCACTGATACCAACATTGCTTCAATGAATCTGTATTTGCGTATTCATTTTCTTTTAATAGAAAAAACACTATGCTTTTCATTCTCCCTACATTCATTTAATGTCAAGAAAAAAGTGTTAAATTTTGTGATCACTTTTACTTATAAATATTAATAATAAAAACACTTTAATACAGGCAAAGACCGGACAAAGACATGGTCACATTCCTTTATACCAAGTATTAATACTGATGAAACATCAGTCTAGTACCACCAAATTAACAGCAGAGTCAAGCTGTATAAATTGTTTTGTATCTTCTAAAATTATTCTTTTTATTGATTAATCAAAGTCCCTCAAATCCCTTAACATCTTGAGGCATCCAACGCCTCATGTATTTATTCTTTAGTAAAGCATGTGTAACATTTACATTATAAACATTTAAAATAACAAGAGTGATTTATCAGTTCTATAGAGCAATTACTTACCGTGTGGTCCTGTGTACTAATGATGTCTGCAAGTGTTAGGTTATGTTGGGAATGATTTCTTCTGTGACGATTTACCTAAAAAAAAAAAAAAAAAAAAAAAAAAAATTTCAAGGATTTAAATTTAGAGAGGATTCAAATACATGCAGGTAAAGATGGATGAACAAAAGTGATTACTGGGCATGCACAGCATGCATTGGATGGAGTTTTGGAAATCTGGTTTCTTTCAATTCTGCATTTCTGTGAAAATTTCTGTTCCTCTGAGCCCTGTGCATTTGAAATGTACAGCTACTAAACTCTCAACATCTCTGGCATAAGTGTGTTTCTTTGTGATGTCACATTGGCAAATTTACCTAAAAAATAACTGATAATAATAATTTTAAATTATGGCTTTTCCATCAAGAATCTCAAAAATTGCAAAACCAGTTAGGTGTTCTTGAACCCATTTTACAGAAATGGGCAAGATGTTAATTATAACCTCAGGGCCACAAAGCAAGTCAATGAAGAACCTAGAAAATAACTAGGACCCAGTACATAATGTATCCAGTATGTTTAAATTGTTTTAAAGGCTATTTCTAAAATCTTGATGACTGGAAGGCCACAGCAATACTAGACTCTGATTCTACAATTGTCCCCAAGCATCGAGTCCTTGATTTCCTCCAGTTCCCTCTTTTCTAGGAGGAAGTCAGTATAACCATCTGTGATTTAACTGTGGAAAATTATTGCATTATACCACAAATTATTAAGACTAAATAAAAGTTTCATCACAAATCAAGTGTTTGGCAGAGCTCAATAGCATTTTTACTTCCTTCCAAATCCGCAACAAAGAACAGGTCACCCAAAAGTGTGTGTGTGTATATACATACACACACATACTAAAAACTTTCACTGTTTAAATTCAAGGTCAATCAATAACAATATAATTTGGAGTTGGGATGCTGTAAAAATCAGTGATTATCTCCTCTTTTAACTGAAGCCAGAAAGCAAACAACAAAATATAGTCTCAAGTAGTTTCCACTGTATTCATCATAATGCATTCTCTTTTCCCCTATTAAAACAGAGTTAACGAAAAGTCATAATGTATTCTGTTTATATTCAAGTGTCTGAATATAGAAAATGTTCTTAATTAATCCAGAGGGCCACGCTCAAAAAACAGTTAAACATATTATGATCCCATATTTTTTCTCCACACATTGCTTTCATGTTTATTTGTAAGCACTAACGTTTTTAAGCCTTGAAATCTATATCCTAGATATTGCTCTACTCTCCTAGTCAGAGCTAATGAGCTTAATGAATTACCAGTTATAAATTTAATACAAACATTTCAAAGAAAGAGATAAAACATTCTTCACAATTCAAAAGTTTCTCTGACCTATTTATGAAGAATATCACTTAACAATTTCATTAAGGGTGAGTAACAGCTGGTGACATGGCTGTGTCCTAAAGTGTTTTTCTCTCTTAATATTCTGCATCTTAAGCAATCGAGCTTTCATAAGAAATACTTTAGTTAGTGGCAGTCCCTCCTTTGGGGAGAAAAAAAATGTCAGACCACATTTTCTGTATTTTGCAATCTTGTTTTCAGGAGTGTCATGTTCCTGTTTTATTAGCATGTAGGGTAAACAAGAATGATTTGCTGATGCTGTTGAGAGAACTTCTAAGATTACAGTCTTTCTATTTAGATTTTGGATAGAACTTAATATTAATGCAGGCAGAGGCACGGATATAAATTCAAAATAAATTAATTCAATTTATCTTTTTCTTTATCTTTACTGTTCAACAGCTCTGAAGGTTCTATAGTGCGCAAGACATATAACTAAACTATTCAGGTCTAGATCATAGAAAATCTTTCTTACCCAGAACTCCTACCCTAATTATTCCGTAACATACAACAGAGCATATTGCCCAGTGATGCTTTCTAAAATATATTCTTCACTCATCCAAATTAAATAACAAGACACACCACCACTCCACAGTAGCTATTTTAACATTCAGCTGCTCTCTCCAGGAATCACACGTGTCTGTTGGGGGCCCTATATGCAACTTTGTGAAGTGTACAGCACCGATCAGAGCTTTCGGTCTGGTTTTTGGTTCAGCGATCAGAGCATTAGCAAAAGAAATGTTCACATTTGATACGTGTTAAAAAGAATATAGCAGAAGCACTAAATCCATCCTCAACCAAACAAAGAAAGGAGGTAGTAAAAAGTACTATTTTAGTAGTACTAGCAAATTATTAGTGGTTGTATAATAAAAAGACAAGAGTAAGATTTCCAGGAAGTATGAAAGGAGAAAAAAAAAATACTAAATTCCAGTTATGGATGATATTAAGTGCTTTAAAAACATCTCTGCTATACGCAAAGCAGAAATATTAAGGAAAACCGCATACGTACAAGGAGAAAGAACAGACCTATCTGATTATTTAATGTGATACTTTTGCTAAAATGTATTTTTCTTGTAGGGCAAAAATAAATGACATTACTTTGTAGCCCAGCAATGAACAATTTCACGCAAGAAAGTCCTGAAGCTCCAAAGCCTGAATCTAGTTACAAAAATACAACCAAAATCCACAGCTATGTAAGCCAAGATCAAGCTCTTCTGGAAAAACACCCCAAATATTTGGCTTACAAATAGAATTAACAGAAACTTCCACAAAGCTCTTACTCATTTCTACCAGCCTTTTGGTTTAGAAATAGAACTTTTAAAAAAAGGAGTCAAAAGAGCTTGAAAATCTCAGCAATAAGAGGCAATATATTCTTTAATACCGATTTTATAAAATTCCAGCAGGCCTTATACAAATTTGGTCTTAGATACATTTTGAAAATACTGCTGGATGAGTTAGTCATGATATAGTCAGTTCAGTGTTAAAATGTTCTTGGTAGAGCCTGGGTGACAGTAGTCAATATATTCATGGTTCAATATACTCACAATTTTCAGTGGTGTACCAAAATATTCAAAGGGAGGTGTAGGCTCTATTATCTTCTTTCTTTCATTCAATTTTTAATAGATAGACCATAAAGGAGATGTTTTGAGATATTTTTTTTTCTCTATAGCTGCATTCGATTACCCTAATAAACTGAAGAAAAATCTAAATAATATCTGTCACAATTCCTCTACCTCACCTCCCAGGGTATGATGAAAGGCAGAGATTTACAGAAGTTCGTGAGATCCCTTTTTGGGAAAGGCAGCTTATCAGCAGTTTTCTGATTTGATGAACATTCTTCAGTCAGCAACAATGTCACCTGCAGCATTAAAAATCCACTCTGCGAGCGCTTGCAAGTCTGTGGGCAAGTCTGGTTTTGTTAAATTCAGCCTCAGCAGCCCCCCCTTCCCTTAGCTAAAGGGTATCCATCTCCTACCAGAGTTATTCCAGCATCTAAGCATTAATCCGTCATCATCCTTTCTACAAAGGCAAAGCCTCCATTACATATGCCTGGTATCCCAGCATGAAGGGACAACCATCTGACAACTGCTGTTTTAACCTTGATGAAGTAAAATACAATAACCTGATGTTTAATTTCATTTCTTTCTGTGTTCCCATTTGCTCTTTAAATTCTCCCTCTTTTGGGGGGAATTCATCACGACTAACTCATTGCTAGTCTCTTCAGAAAGTGTGGCGTTGACTTAGAGAGAGACCTGGAGGACTGATTTGGATTTTATTTCCCATTACAAGTATATTTCTGGCCTAATTCATCTAGCCAACGAGAAGCAGCATACTTCTTGATTTCAACCAGACCTAACAAAACCAACCAGCATTTCTCAAAAGGCCCAGACAGGCTGCTCTAGTACAGACAATTAATTATTTCCTGAAACATCATTCTGAATTCACTTGTAGCCTTAAATAATTAAGATGATTGTACAACATTTCTAAGTGGTTTCCAAGATTATCAGACAAGTTTTTCGCCACAGGTTATTTACCCACAAACATCACCTACAAGTGGCCTGGGAAAATCATACCTTGTTCAAGCAACACCTGGTGCAGCACAGCTCTGCATCGGATGAGGAACCCTGGGATGACATCTACCTGCTGCTCTCTCCATGAACCACTGTACTTCTCCATCAAGAAGGTGGTTCTCATGGAGGTTTTTTTAGACTTCTACCAAAAAAATTGTCATGCTGTTCATACTTTAACCTTTCTTTCCAGAGATTTAAGTATTGTTTTGTTTCATCCTACCCACACTGCAATTGTGTATGTGGAGAACCCTTTATAAACACCCAAAAGAGACAGAAACCCCTACTGTTGAACCCCTACTACTGCGTGTTGCTCTGCTCTGGACCTGATCCAGCAAAGCACTCTGCCATGGGCTTAAGTGTTTTTCTGGATCAGGGCCAGAACACTCCATTCTTTAGAGGATCGAACTTACTGGTGGCAGCTTGAAAGTCTGTAATAAAAGTACAAACTAGTCACATAAACTTCTGTGAAAATCATTTCCTCAACAGAGAAGGAGGGGTGATACCTGATTTAGTGATGGCTGTGGTCATTTTGTTCCCAGTCACTCCCATACGGCAGTGACAGCTCATAATTGCTTAGATAGGGAAACTTAACAAAAATGTATTGTAGCATTTCTTAATGGCCCCGTCCCTTGAAAGACACCTAGGCAATGGCAAGAGAAAGGAAAATCCTGCAACATTTCACTCACTGCTGTGCATGAAACAATTGGTTTTGTTTTAAAGATCCAGTCTTGGGCAGCATGGCAAGTCCATTGCTATCTACACAAATTATTTGGGAACAGCTCTGCCATGGTATGGTTTCTCTCCTGCTGTGAAAGGCACTGAGAAAATCCCACAGGGCTCCCCACTCAGAGATGCTCCTTTGTCATCTCAGCAGATAAGAGGGTTTGGTCCACCCTCAAGAACCGGAGGCTGTCAAGAAACAGTGAGAGCAATCCCCTTCCCCCTGAACTTGCTGCTGCAGATGCTCTCAGTGCGTTAGGTGTGTGCAATAGCTCAGCAGAAGACCCTGTTCAGCCCCATTCAAGAAAGATGAGGAACTCCTAGAAAGAGTCCAGAGGAGAGCAACTAGGATGATGGGGGGACTGGAGCATCTCCCCTAAGAGGAAAGGCTGAGAGAGTTGGACTTGTTCAGCCTGGAGAAGAGAAGAATGTGGAAGAACTTCTTTACTTTGAGGGTGACAGAGCACTGGAACAGGCTGCCCAGGGGGCTGTGGAGTCTCCTTCTCTGGAGATATTCAAGCCCCACCTGGACGCTGTCCTGTGCACCCTGCTCTAGGTGAGCCTGCTTGAGCAGGGGGGTTGGACTGGGTGAGCTCCCTTCCAACCCTTGCGATGCTGTGTGATTCTGTGAAAGCTTCTGCGTCCCAGCGGGCTCCTTGCCCACAGCTGTGGCCACTGATGCTCTTGGCTTGCTCTGGAGCCCTACTAACACCATCCTCCAGAGGGTTACATTAGAACCACGTGGGTGGGTTTTTTTTTTTCCCCTCCTTGCTTGTCCCAAATAGATTTCCTCAGAAGAAAAGGTAATGGAGACTACAAGGCAGTACAACATGACATTAGTGCGCTCTGCTTTTTATTCTAAGTCTTGCAGGGAGAGAGAGAGAGGCATGAAGTGCAGTTTCAGTCCTGCCCCCACCAGCCCTCATTTGCTCCTCACCCTCCCTCCCCATCCCCAGACCCCCCGAAAACTCGTTACTATGCAGGTGACCAAACGCTTTGCTTGGGAATAGGAACTTGCATGGATGGAGCTTTTGTGCGCTGGCTACAGACCAGATAATCTCTCTATGCATCATTTAATAAGAAAACCACTTCACAGTCCTTACAGGCTTGAGTTTGTTACATATGACATACTCTCAGCAGAATCTGCGGACTGAAGTCAGTGGGGGGAAAAAAAAAAAAAGCAAGCAGGATTGTGTTGCATTCCCCCTGCATGTCTCCCTTTGAGCACACTGCCCTCTATATTCAGTTCAGATCTCCAGAGCCTGTGAAAATAATGATAATAGTTTTACTTCCCTTGACCTCTTGCTCCCTTATAAATCAGAATCCTATAGACCTTTCCCACAGCGCGAGGGTCCTCCTTCATATTCGAGCCTGTGAAGGTAGGTATTTTATATCAAGGCAATTTAATCACGTGGGCGTGCTCCCTGGCTTCAGAACTTGCCGTAGACAAGCACCACAGCGTTTTTACTGCAGTAGTATCTCAATTTATTCAGCCGCTTCATTCATGAAATAAGAGCAAAATAATTATTCAGATTCTAGTTTAAATTTCAGCCAGTGTTAAGATGAACTGATTCTCTACGATCAGAGAATAAATAATCATGAGCTTGGTTACATAGCCCGGTCTGTTTGAAACTATGTCACCTTCTTTCCCAAAATTGTTGGAGGGGGTGCTCTAAATTTGGGGTATCCAGTCTGGGTCAATATTTTAACTCCACGGATAAGCTTACATCAGGCACTGGGTACTTTTCTCCATTAACGCCGTGCTGTTTCCCAGGAGCAGATTTTCCCTAGAGTGGGAGCCCTTTTGTTCCTCTCTAGCTACTCAAATGGACTTTGAAATTTGTCCAATTGATCCTTGCTTTGAGGAGTCCCAGCTGATGTAGTTGGCTTCATTTTTAGCCTTTTCAGGAGCAGGAGATCTGCCAAAACCATATGTGGAAGAGGAGACAACCACAAAAGGTTCTTACCACCCATGGAAGTTTGAGAAATCCTGAGACTGCTCTAAATTCGACTGCAGGTCGCTCAGATTTGCGTACCTGGGGATCAAACCATCACAAAGGGACCCACAGCTGCGTTGCCTCTAATCCTCAGGATTTCCAACTGGAAATCAAACTGGAACCTAGTCTCAAAGCTTCAATATGCTTTAATTGTATTAAATACAATACTCCTTGATTCAAGAAATGAACATTTAAAGTGAGCCTTTTTATACATTTGTACTAGCCTTTTCTGTTGCAGCCTGTAATATGTAACAAAACACAGCAATGAGCACACTGTGACAGTATTCATCTAGCCATACATAAAAATATATATATTATGAAATAAAATATTTTGATAAGTTTCCTATTCAGATTTTTCTATTCATGATGCAGTTATTACTTTTGGTTCACCACGATATTAGAATATATTAATCTTAACTACTGCAGGTGCTTTGGTAAAATAACAGATGAGTAGTGCACCAATGATAGAGGCAATAAGGAGTAAAACCAGCAGGAACAAAAATGCAGTAGACATCAGTATTTCAGTATTCTTTGCCTCTGACATCTATGTCTGCAAAAAAGTGTTCTCTGATGTTATGTCTATAAAAGGTAAAAATCAAAGTTAATACAGACAGAGCGTAATGGCAGATTACGTTTTTATGTCCCCTTTGGATCTTACAAAAATAAAGACAATAAATGTGAGAACCCAGCTCTGACAGCAAACCGTGTCAGCAACTCTCACCTGAAATTGCACCCCAGAATAGTATTCTCACGGCAAGGGGAAAGCAAAAAAAAAAAAAAAAAAAAAAAATTAAAACTTAGTAAGTAGATGTGCAAAAAAATCCCAAAGAATTGCCTTTATAAATCCCATCCAGCACATACACTACAATCAAAACGCACTCAGAAGCTCGGTCTCTCCTGAAAGGATCGTCTTAACAGAAAGAGCATAATTAACATTGATGTCACACTCCTGCAAGTCATCAGTTACCGCATACCATGTAAATACCCTTGTATAAAATATTATTAATATTCCTAGACAAATGCTCAGTCCTCTCGAGTGCACTGCACGTTAGTGCATCTCTTTATCCTGCCTACCTAATTCTTTCTCTTGGATTTAAACAAGCCAAAAACTCACCTTATGCTACTGCAGAAGCAATTTTTATTTTTGAAGGTTAATCCAACTCAGCAGGATTTAGGGATGGCACTTTTGCTTGGTTGTAGGCATGTTGGCTCAGGCCAGACAGCTGTTTGGACAGTCTCCACTGGGAATCTTGCCCTCAACACCCACAGTTGATGCACATACATGGTCTACTGGCTGCCTACTTCCATGCCCATCTGTTCAGATGGCATGGTGCCCACTCACAAGTTCGCTGGATCCTTGCCCTTAGTGTGTAGATGCCAGGCAATGATGGGCTTAGATGGGCAGCCTGCAAAATACTGAAAGTGATCATTTTTTTCCTGTAGGAAGTCCTTCCTCTGCGATAGCACTGAAGCATGGACACCACATGCTACCCTACACTTAATAACACCTGTGGACATAGATGTGCCAGAAGTACAAATCAAAGGGGGGGGAAGGCAAGTATACAGGGGGGAAAAAAGTGCAAAAAGGAATGATACAAGGAAATTGCAAAGATTTTTGTGTCTACATTGTCAATGGCAGTGGAGGGATACCCAGGCTAACTTGAAACAAACTGGCTCCAGCATCAGAGCAGCATAGCCGTGGCCACATGGACCAGAGAACAACCTAGTTTATAGTGCTTGCCAGGCTAGTCTGCTTCCGAGACCTAACTTAGCTTAAAACTACCCTGGGCACCGCACATCACTCAGTGGCCACAGTGTATAAAAATCGAAGGCAGATCACACTGCAAGCAGTGCGAATCAAATCCAGACCCGTCTAAAATTATTTACCCTCAATGCACATTCCATATATACTGTACTTCATAAAACATTCCATGGTAAACAATGACACCACTAAAGGTAGATAGTAAAAAAGCCATTTTAATAAAGTTTTATTTTAATTCGTGTCACTGCCCTTTGAAATGATAACTGAGAAAACCCTACTTGGTAAAAAGGGGCTCTTTTTATAAAAATAGTAGGGGAGAAAACCTTCTCTTTTTTTGAGTCCAAAACCCAAAATTATTCCAGATATTTTAAGACAAAGCAGTAAAACTAAAATACAATTTTATTCCCAAATAGAGTTTGATTTACAGCAAATCAAAACATAATAATAGTTTTATTACCTTAAATAATAAGCTACATTTTAATGGAAATTATTTGAACAACTTCATATGCTCATATAAATCCCATGGTATTTTTACAGGCCATTCGTAGTTCTTTCACTGTCCTTCATACACAGTATGAGAGTCATTAGAAAAGTTACATACTATAGTTTCTGCTCTTTGATTAGATGACTCAAACTTAAAAGCAGGAGGGAGAGGAAAATCAAAGAGATCTCTGCAGCAAAGAATATTTCCAACTGAGTTTTCCAGGACTCCTCCTTTCTGCCAACACTCTGGCGAACAAACTATCAGACTTACAAACACTCATGGAAAATTAATAAAATGAGCTGTAAATACCCATCAAACATATTCACAAAATTATTCTAACAAGCATTTTTCTTTTTCTTCCCCTTGCTGAGTGCACCCCAATACTGCTCTAACCATTACGGACACTTGCTAGCAGGCTGAAAAAAGATATAAAAGCGATGGCATGGCTGGATCTGCAGCCTGGCTTGGGGTTCTCATCTAGTCAGCAGTGGAAGCCTGTGCTCGAAGGCACATTTAAGCTGTGTCTAACTTAGTGTTTACTCTGGGGTGACTGGATTTGAGTGTGTTGTCCCTACCCTAGAGAATTGTTTGCTGCACGGAGGCATCAGTCTTGTCTTCGAGCATGCTCCACCGAATCAGTCATGTGTGACTACTTGATCTGTTTTGGTCTGGACATATTGTCAAATCGTTGTGTCCAAGTTTCACAGGAGCAGTGCCGAAAAAGTCCTGGCTCCAGAACGAAATTAGATTTATAAGGAACACAAGCCAAAAAAGTCACTATGATGACAAAAGTCAAAGAACCAAACCTTTTTTGCTATTGCTACGACTTCCAATCTTCGTTTGGCTTCGTTAATCTGAAGGGGAAAAACATCCACTAATATTACCTCCTTTCTAACTTTTAGGTTGCTGATTCCAGGTAATGCAGAGGTAAAACATTGGCTTTTGCAATGGAAAGCCCTTTGCTTTTGTCTGCACAGGAATTTTCACAAAGTGTATTTTTAATGTGATTGGAAGGAACATCTTCTAACACAGGTCACGGCTGAAAACCCCATAGCTAAATCTTATTAAAAACTATTCAGAGATCAAATTTAGAGACTGTAATACAGAACCACTTGGATACCTGTCAGATTGATAATATCTAGATGGCCATCTAACTTGCCACCTGCTCCCCCTTCATTTTGCACTAATAACCTGAGTAAGCTTGTGAATATTTTTTTTTCCACCCCCTTTGGTGATATTAGTCTCTCATATCATCATGACCTGTAATCTCTTAAAAAAACCCAGCATTCCCTATTAGCATTATTCAGAGGACCAAAGTGCATACGCAGCAGAAGAAAGAATGAAGAAAACTTTTCAAATAGATTTTCCCAGGTGTCATTATAAACACTAACATGAAAGAAATAGAGTAATCAGAACAACAACTGATCTACTTCAAGTAGCTTTTTAAGCAAATGGGTGATTTTGCAAAGGTCAGTTAGTGGGACGGCTCCTTCTTATTCTGTTTGACATAATAATATTCTGTTAGGAAAAAAAGGGAAATATTTGAAAGCTTAATTTTTCTTCAGTCTTCCTTTGAGATTACTCAGGTTTATATTAAATCACAACCTTGCAGCAAACCAGGTAGGACAGCAGTGATTGCTAATACTGTTACCCAGCTCTGGAATTCTCCATTTGAAGTTTGCCTTCATCTCACCCAAAATTGTTATCCTAGCACTTTTGCCAAAATCTGCTGACAGAGTAAAATTACTGTAGTGCAAAGGTCGAGTTGTCGGGTTTTTTTAAATACCAAAATTGGTTCTTCAAATTTGCATTGGGCTTCAGGGTTCTTGATTTGATTCTGTCACACAGTTTAAAAATAAAACATAAAAAAAAAAAAAAAAAGTGTCATCTGTTTGTGTCTTGGCAAAGTAAGAACTACGACTGCAAAATGCTATTGTCCATCCTGCTTAAGCACTATTTCATTATTCGCCCTTCATAGACAAAAAAACATTTCAAATAATACAACGCTCCCTTTTGTGCTCACTTCACAAATTGGTCCACATACTGAAGAGAATGTGTAGGAGAGGGAAGTGCATATTTCTGATCCAAGCAGCCTGAATCTCCTGGTTTTCCTCTTGTGGCATTACCCTGACAGCAAACCGCATAACACTAATACAGCAGATAAAGAAAAGAAGAAATGGAATTATCCTGCTTGAAACTTCTGAAGCGTCTAGACAGACTGGAAATTGCCCCTGATTTGATTTTCATCATTCTGTTCTGATAGAGAAGTCCCCTACCTTGCATGTAACAGGAAACCCTCAACTAAACAAAGCAAGAATCATTCACTGTCACCCAAAATGTGTGCAGTGTATAAAGGCAGTACTTAATCTGGGTGCATTGCCAGAGAAGTCATAGACCTTATTAAAAATATATATATAAATATTAAAAATAATTTTTAAAAATAATTTTAAAAGGCACCTCAAGAAAACAAATGAGCCAAACGTTATTAGAAGCTTTGGTGCTACCTTAAAACAGAACTTTGAGTATATATTTCAGTGCATATATACCATGCTGTACATATATATATGCCACACTCAGCAAAGTCACAAACACGCATCACGTGATGGAGGGAAAAAGGGTTTGATTTATCACTTCTGTGCTGGGTTTCTTCCTCTTTCATCCCCTGTCCAATGAAGGTTTTCAAATAGCACTTGCCACTGGTCTCTTTGTTTCCCCACTCCTTGACAAGAATGAGGAATCAAGATGGCATCATTTATAGAAAAGTTTATATCAATATTTTATCCAAACTGTGCTGGACTTAACCTAGGAAATTTCTGTTTGATATATCCCTGGAAGGGATCCACTTCTTATTTGAAGGCATGAAAAATGATGAATTTACCAATTCTCCTGATAGTTTCCAACTAGTCTTTATAAAAGGTACTGTAACTCTCCTTTTGGGTGGGTTTTTCTTTTGGGTGGGGGTGGGGGTGGTGTCCAACTTCCAGACATTTCACCTCATATTGCCTTTTTTCTGCTACATTAAAGAACCATTTCGTGCCCAATATTGTCCCTTAATGTAGGTAAGTAGGAAATCAATTGCCTTTCAATTTCTTTGAGATAATCTAAACGTGCTGAGGTCTGTAGATCCTTCATCGGCAAGATAATTTTCCTAAACTCCAATACTTTTTTTTTTGCCTCTTCCTTGCATAATCTTCATTATTTTAGTATCACTATTGTAGTTTCCTTTCCTCAGTGCCACTAACAGAAATGAACATTTGCCATCTCCCTTCTTCTTATCACTCACAAGGGTCAGCTGAAACTTTTTGACACTGATATACCCGTAAGAGTTATGTTTTGCAGTAAAATCTCAGAATACACTCCCTAGTTCTGGGAACAGCATGGCCTGTGTTTTCCATATATGTATATATTTGGATAAATTAAAATGTACTTTCAGCCATTAAGCAATCCAGATCACTCTCCACAAGTGCCTTTACCCAGACCTATTTGCCAGTCCATCAATCTTTGCTTTATTTTAAAATGTTATTAGAACTGTTCTATTTACTTCCATATCATGGATAAAAAGAGTGATTAGTGTCAAGCTTAGTACTAGTCCCTGGAGAACAACTCTAAAAATTCACCCAGATGACGATGATTCCCCAGAGACTACTTTCTGAAACGTGAAAATTAATCAGTTCTTAATCCATTTAACATGTGCTTCACTGATACAGCACATAGCTAATATTTAATCAGAATGTCATGTACTATTAAGTCGAGCAACTTACAAACTTTCACTACACTTCACAAATATGGCTGCCTTTTTCAGTAAGACTTGCATCAAAAAAGAATGTGGTTTTGTTGGAGTTTTTTTTATTTGTTTTTCATTCAGTTGTTATGGTTGACATCAACAATATTCTTAACTACTTCTTTTTTTTAATTGATGCAACAATTTTTCATTAGTTGACCCAATACTCTGGTAGGTTAATCTGCCTATAAGATTTTCCAAGTCATGCCATTTTCCCTTTTTGAGTATTGGCACAATGATTGCCCTTTTGGAACCTTTTGTAATTTCCATGACAACCCAATATTTATTTAAGATTGAAATCAACAGGCAAGGACCACCTCAGAAAACTCGTTAAAGCTCTAGCATGATAGTTATTTACATTTCCTGAATTTTATGTCTGACTTTGTCACTACTTAGATTCAGTGACCACAGATTTATAAAATGGTGAATGCATGGCACGTTATCTTATAGAAAGAACATAACTACCTGGAATCTACAATTTCCACATGCTAAAATAAATAAAGTTGATTTTGCAG
This sequence comes from Egretta garzetta, assembly GCF_000687185.1. Classification (NCBI taxonomy): domain Eukaryota; kingdom Metazoa; phylum Chordata; class Aves; order Pelecaniformes; family Ardeidae; genus Egretta; species Egretta garzetta. Next base: position 3,402,632 of record NW_009260274.1, on the reverse strand, counting down.
TGCACTGCATTTTATACAATCGTCTATTTATCTGTAAGGAAAGTCACCAAATCAAAAATGGGATAATTTGTCTCATTTGCACAGGTGCACATACATCCAGAAAGGCAGAGGCAATACTACTGTATCATGCTGATTTTTAATATCTGCTTACGTTATCTTGCAGGCTTAGGCATGTGTATGTGTTACACTAGAACACAATGGAAGATAAATCCCCCTAAATCATAATTTCTTCAGTAATTTATGACACATTGCCATAGAAACTAATTTGCAAATGAATTTCTATGTGGCTCTAGAAGTAATAAAATTTAAACAATGCTCTGAATAAAAATCTTAAAATGTTCTAACGTCAGTATACGGAAGGCCATTCTCTTCCCACCTCAAATATCCAAAATATTGTAAATACAGACTGACCTACAAAACCCTACTCCAGATTTGAAGATCGGCACATCTATCACGCAAACCCCGTTCAGGCACAGATACAGCATTTGTTGTAAATGTCCACAAAAATTAGCAGAAAGGCACATGTAACTAATAGGTGCTTAAGTATGAGCAGTGGGAAGTGGAAATGGTTGTTTGCCTATCTACTACTGTGAGAATTCATCTGTTTATGGTGCAAATGCACACATATGCGTGTGATGCTGATTTTTTTCCCCAAACTTTATTCTTTTAATAATTACTGAAAGATTAAGAAGTAGTCAAACAGTATAGATGGACTTTCCTTTACCTAAAATTGCTTGCATATGCTTTGTAAGTGATATTTTTTCTGAGCCTAACACCCTCTGTTTTGTAGGTCATATGGATATCTACAGACTGTGCGGATACTGAAGGCGCTTGTCCTTTAGCCTTCTGCCTCACCACATGATTGAGCATCCATATACCTTACAACCATACACCCTGTCGAGTGTTATTCTCTTACATATCACAATTTACCTCGCTTTCTCCACTCAAACATGCAACCAAGCTGAGCAACAAGCTGCTTCAGCTGCCATGTCATTTCAGTTTTTACACATCTTCTCTTTTTATGTGTGCTCTACATCTCCGTGATGTCTCATCTCCCCGTTCCACTGCCATAGGCTACAAGTCAGGAACAAAGCTCAGGCTCAATGTCAAACAGAGGGAAAATGGGAAAATATCATAGAAGAGAAAATTAATGGGCACAACACAGCTCTAAAACTTCCATCCTTGTGGGCTTTGCAACTTTCCCTTGTTTCTTGGCAAAATGTGAAGTAGAAGAGAATAATAGTATTTGTATAGAAAATGCCTTAAAAAGATATTTAGCTACGGAAAATACAAGTCAAAAAAATTCCAGGTAGAAGATTTATGCTTGCATATTTAAGAATAAATAACCCAGTGAAGTGGGAAATTTTATCTGAAACATTAACTTTTTTCACTCCCCCCCATTATCTTGCCTTCCCCTTTTCCTTGTCTGACCACCATGGCTTGTGGAGCTTCAAGATTTCCAAAAATTGATAGTCCCAAGCCTAAACCACAGCAATGGACTCCAAGGCTGAAATCACGGTTTCTCTGCCTGAACCAAGGCCTTTCTCTTATTCCAAACAGGGAATTTTCAAAGTGAAACACATGTGAAATCTCTCTTCTCAACAGGTTCATTAATGAAGTCTTTAGAACAAAACTGTTACTTTTCATCTTTTCCTATTGATTTTTTCCTATAATAAACATTTTCATTTTCCTAACAAAATTATGATGTTTGCAACCTACATAAAAAACAAAAAAAAGTCCCAAACCCCAATACTTTAAAATGATCATACCCACACTGATGAGGCTGGCAGATACACAGATTTCCATCATATAGAATCACGGTCTTGTATGTCACTAGTCATTTGGTTACCATGATATCTAACGCATGGCCTAAAAATTTTTTTAAAACATGGATTGTATATTTCTGTAAAAAAATAGAAGTCCCAAAGGATACTATTGTATAAGGAAAAGGGGATATTTTGTTTTTATTCTCACACTATAGAATTACCTTGTTGTAGAAAAGATAATCTTGTTCAGAATCCTGTCTCTCATCCCCAAATTAGTTTATTTTTCAAAAAAAAAAAATAGCACTCCTCCTCTTTTTGTAGCTCCCCCAAATCAAACACAAGAGTAAATACTAATATGACAAATATTAACACTGGTATTTTATTTGGATCCAGATGCTTGATTTATCAGCTAAATTATTTATTCAGGAGGTGACACAGTACTTTATGTGACCCTGTTTCTAATTCTGTGTAAACCTTACCTGAACATATTACATGTAAGCTTAATAAACCCTTTCACTTTTAAATTTCAGTACATCATCTTTTCATGATTCGAAGCATATAATTTATATTTTTGAACTAGCATGCTATAACAGAACTTAATGTAATTATTTTTTTTTTTTTTAAACAACTTTCAAATGAGGAAACCAGAGTTGAAAAATAAAATGTCTCTTTTTGGGGGGTGTGCGTATTCACAATGCATCTTCAGTCTGTTTATTAAGTAATCATATCTGGGTACAAGTGTCAACACAATTTACATTTTGAATAATGTGAAGCAGATAACCTCAATTAACAAGTAATTAGAGTCATTTTCCTATTAAGCAGTTTCCCTAATTGTTTTTGAAACCTGGAACTAAAATTGTAATAAATAATAAGCGGCCAAAACATGTCCCTGCAGTAGCTTAACCCAGGCTCTTCCACTGGAAAAACACAGCAGAAATAAGGGCTGAATACCCACGTGATTTTGAGACAAGTGGGAATTATTTTGTAGCTGTGGACCTCTGTATAGTCCACTCTCTTCTGTGGTTGTTTTGTGGTTGTTGGGGTTTTTTTTCTTCAACCTGATTCTCTTTCC
>NW_009260274.1:3392330-3399771 GCF_000687185.1 Egretta garzetta | reverse complement strand
CTTATACGAACATTCAACGTATGAAGTATTTGACTTAATCATGACTGTGGATTGACTAGAGCTTATCAAGGAAAAACCACCCCACTGTGAACACGTACGGTACAGTCTCTGTTGAACTACAGTTTATGGCAGTGCAAGTTAATTTGATACCTTATATTCTACCTGGCCAGCATACTGTACCTCTGTTTGTGTAAAATAATAAAAATGACCTGCCTGTCCCACATAGAACAATTCGTGGGTTTGCTGCAGGTCATGAAAAAAAAAAAAAAAAAAAAAAATCTCTCTCTTTGATATCAACCTTTAAATAGACACATCTCACATATCAAGTACAATAAATGAGCACAAAGAACATAAAGATTTCATGCACTTTCAGTACATGATCTCATGAAAAACACCTATGTTGCACACTGTCTGCCATAGCCAAAAATAGGGGTGGGGGTGGAAATCTAGTTAAATACAAAAAGAAATCCAACAGCTGCTCCTCAACCCAAGCCAAAACAAACAAGCAAACTAAAAACCAACAGAAAACCTACCCGAAAGTCCCAGGGAAAATAAAGCGCAAGTGCAATAATGTGCAATAATATTCTCTTCCCCTACAGTCCCCAGCCTAAGTCAAAGCCTCCTGTCTCAAAGATACATTTATCACAATTGCAACTGGAGAGCTGTACTGGCAAGATGAACCATTTTCCCCTGAAGGTAAGGAAAGAGAAAGATTTCTTATAGTCCATGAAGGAACCAAAGTACCTGTGACTGCTCAAAAAGGCTCTTGGTTAGTAACTAGGCTGCCCCCCTGACCCACAAATAAACACTTTGCTCTTGTCTCCATGTCTACAGGAAATTTTGCCAGCCTTGGAAGAGTACAGGACTTACATTTTCTCCCTTTGTAAAACATTTTCAGTAAGGTAATAAATCAAAAACAGACCCGTGAAAATAAAAAGTGAAGACCTTAGGAAGATACGCTGAGAAATTCCAGGAAAAACTCTGGCAGCTATGGGAGGACATGAGCTGTTCAGAAGGAATACAAACATTTAAATAATATATCTTGCTGGAAATTAGGCTTTGTGAGAAATCCCATTGATTTCTTTTAAGTCATTTTATTAAAAGGTCTATTAATGCTTGGCTTGCACTTTGTGGCTATGAGAGATGTTGGAATGAGGAGCTATCAAAGGTGGCTATCAAAGTTTTTTTCCTTTTTTCCATTTAACTTTTTCTAACTATTAAGCTGCTCATTTTGTGGAGACAATCATTAGTGTCTTTAATGTGAAACAAAGCTTCTGGATAAGAGCTGCTAGCTGAAGATCAATATGAAAGATATCATTTCAGTTACAGCTTTAATAACTGTAACAATAGGGAGCCTGGCATCACCGGCTTTATGCATTAATGTAATTTAGAATCTACCAGGTACAAATCTTATCAAACATTAGCAGTGGCTGCATGGGGATTTTCTAGGTAAGGGAACTGTGTGATAAATGGGAAGTATTTTAAAGGTAAACTTTCATGTAATCAGGCTCATCTGCCATAAAACCATGAAAGAACTTACATGAAAAAAAAAAAAAAAAAGAGGTTCTTGGAAAACGATGGCAGTTTTTAAGGAACTGGTGCTGCATGGGCACACGATGGGCTCAGAGTATACTGGGATGTATTGGGTCTGTGTGGCAAGGATGTCTCTCTTGTTTAGATCATCGTAAAAATCACACAACCCACAAGACCAGAGGATTAGGAGGTTCAGCCAAATTCAGTGCAAGTAAAGATTTTCTACAAACCACCATACGTAGGAGCCCACACCTACCTGGACGTGCGCTGCGTAGCTTTCAGCTAAACCACAGAAGAGATGAGGAGCTTTTTCCCAGGCTACCAGCAAAGCACCAGCACTGCAGACCAGGAGCACAACCCTTCCTCCAGGCAGGGCCCACAACTCCACACAGCTGCAGCAAATTCACTTTTCCCACCCCATTTCTTCCAGCCCACCTGCCTCTAAATCCCTCACCTCCCTACTTGCTCTCTGCTTTTCACACTCACCAGTCCTTTGCCCCAGCCTTTCCCACGCTTTTGAGATATTCATGGTGATATCATCCTTAGTCTTCTGCAACAGTTTATCTACAGTCATGTTAACTCTTTTTCCAGCTCTTCAATTTATTGACTAAAGAAAAAGAAATAAAAATCCCCCCCCCCCCCCAAAAAAAAAAAGAAAAGAAAATCAGGCCTGAAAATGCTAAAACACAAATTTTGGATCTTCCCTGCAAAGTTATTCTTAAAACCTGATGCAACCAATTGGCAGTTTTTTAAACAATTTGTTCAACTTGTGTCCAAATGTCTTCAGGTTTTAGTGCTTACAGGTGGCCACTTTAGATTTACATTTTAATTTTGAGAAAGACCTAAACTGGGAACAGTGTATTTTCAGTTTATCATTTGCTGATAAAAAATGGAAAGCTCAAAGTTGAAGTAGCCAACTACTGAAAAGAGTTGGCACCTGGCACTTTAATTTTTAAACATTGGTTTTTTTGTGTAATGAGGTTATAAAGTAAGAGTCTGACTTCAGGACCAAAATCAAGAAGAATGAGCTCTTAAGGATGACAGAACTGCTGATGTGAAGCTCATTTGTTCCAAAACCCAGGTTTGGTCTAAATAAACACAGAAAAGTTTGGATGCTTGTCTGGGTTTTCTACCTGCCTTGGGGCTAGAGATGTCATGAGAACAGATTCGCTCATCACAGCTGCAGTACTTCCAGTTCTGGCCATGGATGAAATATCCAGGAATGTTCTGCATCTTTCTTGCAGAGCTCTGGGGGTAGGGGGGAAGTAAGGGAAAATGGGATAGGGTATTTCACAATCTTTCAAATTTGATTCCAAAACTGGGAGAAGATTCAGAGACTAGAAAGGATAGCACATTGTTGCTTTATTTGGGTTTTGGCTGTACTCTTAAATGCAACTTTTTACTGTAACTGGCAGAATATGTGGCAGCTTGGATAGTCAATAACCATGAAAAGAAAGGCTTAACTGTTTCTAAAGTTTGGGCATATTCAATACTGTCCTGAAGTAACAAATATAAGATAGTAGTATTGGTCTCTAAAATACAAATTATTTTTCTTTTCTACAGCCTGTATACTGAACAAGGAAGCTCCTTCTTTCTCTCGAGGTGTAGGGTCTTGGGCTCTTTGAAGGGGAAGGTTTGGATTCCAGTCTTGCCATGGTTGTGAAATCGCGGTGTATGCATGCATGCACGCCCATAAACACAAAGTCACAGATGATCAAGACCTAATTCCATTAAGGCTATGGACATCACCAAACAAGAAACCTAACAGAAAATAAAGTACTACCACGTTAACATGACTGGATCAGATCCTGCACTTATTGCTCCTGAAAAAAAAATAAAAAAAAAAAGCTGACTTCAAAGGGAATTTGATCTGATTTAGGGCAGGAGAATGCTGCTGTCAACTGTTTGTCTAAGAATAGGCATGTTGCCTAACAAGGACACTCCACTGTTTTAAAACCCTTTCTCAGTGCATTAAACAACGTTTAGTAAGCGTGTGTGTGTATTGTGCAATAGCACAATATATTTAGGGCATGCACAAAATAATTTGATCCCCATTCCATTGCATCAGTAGGGCAATTATTTCACTGCAGCGATCAAACAAACAAACAAAAAAAACCCCATTTTTTTACCTCTCCTGTCATGTTGCATTGGGTCACTGTGTGTCACATGATGTGATATAATGTAACTCGATGCAAGGAGACACATGTCCCTTCTCATTGGAAATTTAAAGAAATGGAGCTTACTTTTCCCCTGTGGGAAACTATGCAGGTCAGGTGCCCAAGACTAGCTATGGGAAGTTTGATATCATCTCAGTTTCAGTACCTACATACTTCAAATCTTATGGCATTTTGAAAGGAAACGTGTTAGATGCCACAATTTAGCCGTAATACAGTACTTAATAAAGATAGCGTAAAAGGAATATAATTCCACAGCTTATGTTGCTTGTCACCGTGTGCACTGACACATATTGCCAAAGAGACTCTTTTAAACAATACTTTTAAGCATACTTTTTGAAATATACACTATAAAACATGAAAGCCCTCAGAGAAATCTAATGCCGCTAAAAAGCACATGGGTATAGAACCAAGGGAACAGAACTGATTAATGATGAAGCCAAAACAAGACTTTTTTGATGAAAAACAGTGAAACAGTTAAGCACGGAGAATATAGATAAGGAAAACGTACAGGACCTGGGGCCAAGTTCACCTCTCAGTTACACTAGCATAATTGTGGAATAATTCTATTTCAATTAATAAAGTTAATATGATGATAATAGAATTATCTACGTAATGAGCATGATTGAAACATAACAGTCGACCCAGCTCTGAGGCAGGCCCTGTAATGTGTGCAAAGGAGAGACGCATCGTCCTCAGTCCCATTTTACAGGTAGAGAAACAAAAGAAAGGACTCCAAAATCTCTTGGCAGGCCAACGTCCAAGCTGGGACCAAGGGAAACATGGCAAATTCCAGTCCAGCTCCTTCTCCACTTGGTTGCAATAGATAAATACAACAGAAGGCTATCATGGAAGCCAACTGAAATATTACGTATATAAAATATTATCTCTCTAACATCATGGCATGTTGCTGTCTCACTCCTGAAGCAAAGAGGTGCAGCTTTATCGTGCATTGGGACATTTAGGATCAGGGTCGTAACTTCAGTGTCATTAACATGTCTATACACTTGAGTGCCACTGTATACAGGATAAAATAACAGAAAAAAAAAAAAAAAATAGAAGCCCGAGAAGCACATTCAGAACAGATGCAGGAAATAATTTTTTCCTACTCGCAAAAAAACCAAGGATGTGTGGAATGGACTATGAAATAATGAAAAAGATACAAAAGAATGGGGATCACTTCAATTTGAATTGTGCTTTTTATCCATGTGCTTTTTAGGCATTAAAATACAGAAATAATACCATTCAGGGGGTTCTGTTGAGTTAAATCCCCATGTCTAAGTTTTCTTAGTCTGCTTAGTTTCCTCACCAGGACAGCTCAAAAGGCTTCATTTTGCAGGGTTTTGGAACAAGTAAGTTTTGAGCTACAAGCACTTGATTCAACCCCGTGATTGTCCTTTGGTTTTGAACAAGCTAAGACAAAGGAGAGAAACACTTGGAGTTGTTACAATACACTTCATTTAACATCAAATTCATCTTTTTTGCACATTTTTGATAGAAAGAATGAAAGGAAGAGGTCTTTTTTTTTCCTTTTTGCATCTAAATTCTTGTTGGTTACCCAAACCCAGTCACCAGTTACTACTGTAACCTCAGTCTGCACCTATACCCTGCTCTTAAACAAGATAGCACATCTTGTGTGATGAGGCCAAAAATTGATATTGCCATAAATTTCCCCTGGTAATCCACAGATTATAGGAAAACCAATAATTTCAGAAGAAGAAACATGTATTTACCCCTTGCATTTCCCAGTGTTTACTGAAGAACTACTAACACTAACCTAGAAGATATTTTCTGGGTGTTTCTTTATCTGCTTTTCTATCAGTCTGGGAAGCCATCATTTACTTCCCTAAGTGTCTTGGGAAAAAAAAAAAAGGGACTCATTGGTGGAAAAAAAAAAAAGCAATAATATTTTCCTTTTCCAAAGACACTTAACAAACCAAGTGAAGGGAAAAGGAGTCAAACCACCCTGTACTGCAGGAACAGCATCTGATGTTCCCTTGGGGGAAAGAATCACATTTTAAGAGAACCAACAAACTGGTTAGGCAGAAGACCAAGGTCTGGGCTGGACTGCCTATTGTCGCCTTTCTAGCAGGCACATATGTCTTGGTGTCACCAAATGAAGGTGGGAAGGCTGGCCAGACATCTCACAGGGTGAGTACTGGGTTCCTGGTCCTACCCCAAGCTCTTGCACCATGTGGTGAAACCCTAAAGCACCAGACCCTTGAGAAGAGCCAGCATCTCACGTCTCCACAGCTACTGCCAGCACAAGAGACAAAAAGGGTTGTTAAGAGGCAAGCACAGATGAAAATAAAATATGAAACAAAAGAGATGGAGAATGGCTTTTAGATGGTAACTTAAATAACATTTTCATCACTAAATTTTCTTTCTTCCCCTCAAGATATATATTGCAGCAGGGAGGAATGCCACATCTAAAGAAAAAAAGAAAACCTGTTTAATTTTTTCACCCTTTTTTAGTTTGTCCTATCAGCTTAAAAATATTTTTTAAATATTTACACCATGCTTTCTATGAAACTCAAAGGGATTTGCAGGCTTTGAGGAATGCATTGATCTTGTCAAACATCTCCCAAACTGTAGACAACTCTATTAACGATAATACAAATGTTTCATTCTTTCACTAGATGCTAGGAAAACGATGGGGAGGTATTCAGAGAGAGGATGTAAAACTTCCTAGCAATGTGTTCCACTAGGAAGGTATTTCAATATTGAACGTCACTTCAAATAATTGTATTTTCAAGCGGCGGATGATGGGAACACCAACATTTTGGAGTCGGCAGCTGTTCTAGCTAGCATCTCCCCAATTTTCAAAGGGGCCTTTGGCATCGACTTGTGCTTCTGTAGCATCAGCTGCTTCACCTGTAATCTCTAGTGCTGCTCTGCCCCCTTGTGCTGCTGCAACTGCAGAGCAACCACCCGCGCCTTTGTGCGGGGACCGCTCGCTGAAAATCCCCCACTGCCACTTCTCACTTTTCTGGCAAGTTCAAGGTCAGTGCCTAGCTATTTTCAGCTCATCTCTTCTTGATCCATGCAGAGAAATGACAAGGTAACGTGATTTGGGGGTCAGCTGCATTACAGGAACCGTTACATAAACGGAGAAAGTGGAAATCAATCCTAGCTGACAGTGTCTTCAGGATAATCAGCGCTCACTCCATGCCGCTGTCAGCTCTCCTGCATCAAACACCATGTTACTTCTGTCAGATCTCTTTAACAAAACCATATTCTCACTTTTGGCAAAGTAAATAAATATTTCACCCGGGCTTGCATTTAATTCATTGTTTAGAGAACTTTAACACTTTGGACTTGCAGAGAGTCCCCATTTATACGGGAAAAGACGTCTTAGCCTGTCATGTCCATTACTGCCTCAAAGGGCGTTGGCAAAGATACAGTCGGGTCTTACGAAATACCCCGTTCTTCATATTTTGTGCTTGATTTCTTCATGCAGGCGCTTGTCCTCCAATTCTCCGTTATTGAGCAGACCTCGGCTTCCCAAAGTGCTTACCTAACCCACGGTCACCCTCACCCCAACCATATCACGGCTTTTCCTCTAACGTTTTAGGACACCTTCCTCAATTTGTTTGATTATTATTACTTTATCTGAGCCATTTCCTCCCCTAACTAGACATCTTCCCTAACGCAGAATTATGAACATATCATTTCACAAGATGTGCCGCGTTAGCCGCGTCTCGATGACAGCACATGGTATGTCAGTTTAGGGA
>NW_009260274.1:3361157-3392320 GCF_000687185.1 Egretta garzetta | reverse complement strand
ACACCCACCTTGTGCTCCCATGGAACTGCCAAGCCCGCGGTACTCCGCCGAAGAACAATTTACCATAATATTAGTTGTCAGTAAATTCAAAGACGGAACTCCTAAAGCTATAAAATGGATTAGAAGCAATTTAAAAAAGAATTAACAAACTAGAGTAAGAGTATACTGTCAACAAACAAATGCTTCATCATAGCACTGTAATTTGGAATTTTAATTACCCCTCTGCTTCTGTAACAAAACAATGTCTGAACTGGCAGCCATTTGAATCTCTCACAGGTCATTGAGCATTCTAGTTAATTACTCTATGAATAGCCTGTTTTTCTCCCCTCTGGAAACACGTTTCTAATGGCAGTCAAGGTCTGACAAATGTGTCATCTACATAATTAGCTAGGAAGCAACACAAAACATTAAACATGCTTTGTGCCGACAACTATCAAAACATTTCATTTGTTGTCAATTATTCATTACTTTGTAGGTTCTGAAGGGGTTGTTATTATGGAAATAAGTCCAGATGCTAACAAGGTTAGAGTTTTTTATTCAAATTAGTAATCAGAGGACTAACTTTAAAAAATGTATCCCGTGTACGTTTATGGCAGTGTTCAATCAGTACTAAATTATAAACGAATTTAGTTAAGTTCAAGTTAAAATAGCCATGGCAGAGCACATACGCTAATTTGTAGAGTTGCATCTCTCTTTGAAGTTTTAGGATCTAAGCTGAAGTAGGAAACTTTCAGAACCTTTGGCAAGACTAATTTGTGCTTGGTAAATAGAGTAAAGATTTTCACAGCATGAGATAATGTAAGATTGGGGGGGAAAAAAAGAAAAGAAAAAAAAAAAACCTGGAGGTTTTTGAACCTTTTTTCTACCCTTCTGTCACACTGAGTAAAAGTCAAAATCAGCAATTCCAACTCATATAATATCTTGTCTGAACTTCAGTTTGGTTTAACAAGGAAGCCAAACCAGTTACATTCACCACTCCCTTAATAGAGCTGAAATGAATTTATCCTCGCTTTTAAGAAGAAATAGGTGCTGGTTATTTCTTTTTTCTATGATCTCATTATGATGCTGCCTATCACGCTATGCAGCTGAAACGGTACAGTGAAAATGTTTGGAGGGGAAATAAATGGGGAGTTTAATAATAAAATTAACTTCTTCCTTTTTAGCCAAGACTGTTTCACTTGAAGTGCTATAATACAAATATACAATAAAGAATACCTTCTCACAGGGCTACATTAAAAAAAAAAAAAGAACAAAAAAATATTCAGAAAAACAAAAGGCTCATTCTGAGCCTGAAAAAATGCCTGCACACTAACTGCTGATCCTGAAAAAGGGTTGGGAGGCAACTTGCATTGCTCCATTGAGAAAAAATGCTTATTGAAGGTAAACTGACCCCTAAAATATTCTAATGCATTAATATTCTACTTTCAGCCTGTAAGTCAAAGGAGATTATGGTCTGTAGGACACACATGAGCGTGTAGCGGCGCATCCAGGAGCAGTGCCCAGTGCAGGGGCCTTGCCCTGGAGCTGGAGGAGCTCCTCAGGTGGGGAGCAAGGGACACACGTAGGAAATGGCTGCAAAACTGGAGACGAGGGCCGAACGAGTCGGTCTGCAAGCATGACTCACACCAGAGAGCGGATTTAGGTTTTGAAAGCACAAACCCAATTTGAATACAGTAAGGGGACATATGACACACTTCATTTCTCATTTTGCTGCATGAGAAAGGAGAAGGACTGATGTTACTCAACAGATTTTTTTTTTGAGGGGGACAATATTCATGTTCATGAAGAAAAAATAGACTGTGTTTATGGACTCACTGCTTTCATACCTACTCTGAAATAATTGGGGCAAGCAAGGTGTAAGCTTGCATTTGTTAATAATTACCACACTTGTCATGGGAAGCTCATATATTTTCTCCATCTGTCCCAATACCATTATATGATTTGTGTAAAACCTTGAAGGGAATGCAGCTTTTTCCCTACAGTGATAAAAGTAGATGCATCTATAATAGACTAGCGTATGACAATAACATTTGCAGAGAATAAAGCCTGGGCAGTCGCTGTTAGAACACAATAAAGAGAACACTTTTCCCTCAACCGTACACAACTATGACAACTATGCTTTTAGAAATATTTTGTCAAGATTTTTTTTTTTCCTCCAGGAAAAGAAGTAAACTGAGAAAAAAAGAAAAAAAAAGAATCCTGAAAAACTTTCCCTAAATAAACTATACTATAAAAGAAGCTCTGATGATCTCTCAGAGATTGAAATAATCCATTTTCAGCTAAAAGTACCCATAGCAATGAAACTGAAAATACTCTAGAAGAGGGCTGGAGTCTGTCTTGTAATTAACATTAAACAGATAACATATTTATGAGGAAGTCAAAATATTTTGGAAGCCGATAATCCTGTAAGCCTTAACATGGTATAAAAACAACAAATAAATGCAAAGTGTTACTGTTACACATGCCTGCCTGATCAATGGTTTTCACATATTGATCTATAAATGGAGTTGACAGTCTGTGTTGGCTGCACATTTTCCAAGCAGCTCTATTTTTGTACAAAACCAATACGGGCAATTACCTTTGTTTGAGATGCCAAGTCTTATCAATTCAATGTGATTTAGTGTCATTTTAATTAAATATCAGGATCTACTTCAGGACAATCTATACAAACAAAGCCTCAAACTTGACTATAAGCTTGATTTGAAGTAAACATGTACAAGCCCTGCAATTTCAAAATATGGCTCAAAAACTCTGCTAAACAGAAGGCTTATATTTTTAGCAATTTTATTTCTGTCTTTTTGGCTAGCCATAACTTTGGCAAGTGTTCTATGATCACAGGAGTAAGAAACAAAAGAAGATTGCTTCCCGTTTCCCTGATAATGTATTAGAAAGATAAATAAACCTACCAGTTTGTTTAACCTAATCAGAAAAAGCTCTAATACATTAACATTTTGGAATGTCTAAATAGGTTCTAATTCTTAATATAGACACCAATAAAAAAAGACATTTCATTGTTTTAAGTTGTTCTGAATGAAGCAAAATGCACTTCCCTGGGGTTTAACAGATGAAAATAGCAAATATTCATTTACATCGCTAGTTCAGACACTACCATGAAGCACAGAAAGAGCCCTTGCTTACCACGGTCTGTGTCCAGCTTCGTGATTTGTGCTCTTTAAACTCTACATTAATATCAATTTCAGCCTTTGCAAAAGCTCAAGCATTTCCATCGAAATAAATAACGTAAACCCCCATGAAACTACATTTAGCTTTTGCATCAGTTAGCTTATGCAGTCACCATTTGCATCTTTACTACTATAAAATGCACAAGTGCATATGGCCCTACTGATGTCTGAGGCATATCCTCCTTTGTCACACTATAGAAAATAATCTGTCCACCTCCAAAAGTATAGCCCCAGGTGTGCTTAAAAGCATCACAGCAAATGCTTGAGAATACAACAAATCCCTTAGAGAAAAGTATGTATTTTCTTCTCTATAAATCACCAGTGGCCCTTCTAGTTTTGTGCCTGGTTTTTACCCTTTATTTTCCAGAGTGTTAATTTTTTTCCCAAATGTTTTAGAAACATGTATTTCTATTGATTGTTCATAATGTGCCAAATGCTGATTGCCTTAATCCAGCAAAGTCAGTAGGCTTTGCATAAGTTGGGTACTGAGGATTTAACCCATTTATTAATGGAACGTAGAGTCTAGCGCGCATGCTGAACATAGGTGACGAAAGAGTAATATGGAGTCCCTTATTCAGCTACTTCTGGTTTTTAAAAAGAAAAATCTTTCCTATGATAGGACAAAAATATTCAGGCAATGTAAATAGAAAATAAGCATAATCAGTAGATAACCTTATAGATTATATCCGTCATCTAAACAGAGGCAGACTATTGAAACCAGAAAATTTCCAAATAGAAAATCAGGATAAATCTTTTTAGCTGCTAGCACAAAATAATTACCTTTGCTTAATATACTGGTAATATGTATCATTTGTATCATTTAGCAGAGATATGAGTGCCTTTAGAGGGAAACATGAAGACTGTGTACATAAGCGCACTGGAAAAGTGCATCACGTATTTTAAAACAAGATTACTGAACGTGTGTGTATATATATATATATATACACACACACACACAGATACACGTATGTGCGTGTGTATCAGTTGGACCCTGCTTTCTCAAGACATTTGGACGGACAGAGACTACTCCATCACTTTTCCCCAAACCCTTCACAAGTCACATGCACAGATTCAGATATGTCAGCATGCAATTGATACGTGCAACTGATATTCTGCTGCTCTTTCAACTGGAATCTCACGGCATTTAAAGTACGTATTTGAAAAGGTTTGGATCCTTAGGAATTTTGCTTTTAGTTTGGGCGTTAGCAAACAACTTTAAGAGGCTTATTTAAGTAAATACGCCAAAACACTTTCAGCCTGTCAATATCTAGTCAGAAAATTCTGCATGGCAAAAAGAGATGAAAAGAATTGAAATAGAAAGGAAATTAGTAGCATGGCAAGCTTTCAATCTATTATGTCGGAGCCAAGTTTGCTTGGTAAAATGACATATACTCAGTAAAATTCCGCTTTTATATAATTAGCTCCTAAACAAATGTAACACAAAGCAACTTTTCAGCTCTCAGCCAATGAACATATATTGTACCTGCTATGGTTATTGGAAAGCAGCAGTGAATATTTGTGTCTAATTTAACTTTTTAGAGCCCTTGCTCTGTAACAGTCCAGCATCCTATCCCCAAAACTAAAGTTATGTAACAAGGTAATATCAACAATGAGAAACTGCATGATAAAATCCTGCCCAAAAGTGAAAAATGCTAATTTTGTCTCATTTAGCAGCTGGATACAGAAATGCTCATTAGTTTTAAGAGGGTTAATCCTTTTAACTTTTGCATATTGATATGCCAATTATGCCTAATTGTACAAGAGGCATCAGTCAAGGTAATAGTGCATAAACACATGAAAGTTATTAAGTACATCCCAACATGTAATAAAGTAGGTGTTAATTGGTAGCTGAGTTCTGCAGGCTATTGAGGTGGATAATTCATTGAGAGATGGATCACTTGTAATTTCTCTACATAATTCCTTTTGCAGTCTCATGCTGTGATGTTTTCATGCTTGTCAAAAACAACTGCAGCCTAGTGCCTTTTGTTAAACACAGCCAATAAAATATGTTAGGCATCATTAAATATACTTAACTTTTAAACTTTTTCAAAGGTACAGTTCTTCCTGATAATACATTATAGTATTCCCAGTAAATTACTATAAGGATCGTTTCAGGTTTGTAATGGAGGAACATTTCACATCAGATAAAAAGGAAGAAACATGTACAATGTGTCTGAGGTGAACAATATCATTTAAAAGGAAGGTAAATGAGTATCTTATCAGCTGCTAAGATCTAAACAGTTTTTTTCTCCAGATATATAAGGTGACCTGAGTTAAGCTATACCAGACAAATTAACGATTAAAATAACGTATTTCTAAATAAGATGAAATTTTGAGTTTGAACTTAAGTAAAAAGGGAAGAAAATACAACTGTTATTGTAGACTTCCTCCCTTTAATAACTTTGTTAGAAAGCTGAATATTTCATAGGAATCCATTACACCAACGGAACCAAAAATTTATGGCTGGCATGGTTGTGAGAAGTGACTGAGACCTGGGACTCCATCCCCAGCCAGCAGAGTTTTCTCCCTCATTTGCATTCTCTGAGAACAAAATGGATCTGGAGTCCAAAAAGTGGCTAACATTGCATAAATAATTTTGTAACATCATATGGCCTCAGCTGCAAGTTGCCACCATTATGGAAGAAAATTAACCAGGGGAGACTCATACCAATCAGTTTGTTTAGTAGCTCAGAAGGAGTACAGGGGCAGGGACGCAACTGGCAATAGAGTTCATCACTAACTAATTTTTTTAAAAAAAAGAGGTAATGGATAAAAAATGACTCAATGCTGTCAACTCTGTCAACTATTAAAATAATAAGAGAACTTGGGGGTCTGATTTTTACAATCCATTCATTGTTACAGCAAGACTTATTTTTCTTACTGGCAACAAAAGCTGTCCTTTATTTACCAAGTTGTAATTTCCATTTCTTTACTTTTCCTTGGATTTAGCATTTGTCTTTTCAGAGATTGTGGCATACATCTGATACTGTAAGTACTATTCTCTACAGCAGCCTTATTTAAGTACCGTAACACTCAAGAGTTGAAATGCTGAGTAGATGCTATGATCCCGGCCACCAAAGCCAAATTTTGTCATTCAGTGAAGGAAAATTGTTATTCCAATGCCTAGCCATACTCCTAAAAATGTACTATTACCGTTACATCCCTCCTTGCAAAGGATGATCTTGAAACCAGTATCTTAACCGCACTTAAGATAATTCTGTAGTTTTTTAAAAATTGGAAGACTCCGAAAATATTAGTAGCATCTTACTTACAGGCTCCGTGACTTTCATATTCTCGGACAGAATCATAGATTTGCTTTGGCTCAGTCTATCGTGGTGGCTGTTGGCATTTTTGATCCTCATTTGAACAGCCCCCGTACTGTGGTGGGAAGGATTAGGCTTTTCAGAGGCCGTATCAGAAGTTGTAGATCTTTCCATGGTTACTGGGTTGACCTGAAGAACATAAAATAAGACCATTAATCTAAGGACCCTTCATACAAAAATGTATCGATGCCAGTTACATGTCACTGTAGTCAGGAGAAGAAGCTGAGTTATCTCGCTGGCAAGATCTCGATCATCTTTGAACACCTGGATAACTATCAGCTGTGTCAGCCTGTAGCTTTATTATTGTCCTTATCACTCACCCATCCAAACTGCCTTGGAAGAGTTAGTTTATGTAAAAGATTATCCTTATCTCAAAAGCCATTCTCCTCTATGGTGTAATCTCCCTGCAAGCCTCTGTCACGTCCAGCTGGCAGCCACTACACTTTGACTTTGGCCCTGCTCACACTACACATTTTAAATCTTGCAAAGGAAAACGACATGCTGTGCAGCCAATTAACATATCTTACCTCCACAGTTCGATACATGCATGTTACGAGCGCATTACAGGACCACACTCCAACCCTCCTGGTATCCTAGATTCAAACCCAGACCTAATAAACATTTTCCTTAATTTTTACAATTCTACCCTCAGCACAGATGAGATTTTTGTTTCTCTGTTCTTTTTTAAAGTTTTGAAATGAAGACATGGCTGAGCACATCAGCTCTCAAGCCCTTGGAGGGACCAGGGCGAACTTGTACAGAATGACCACCTTCTCTAGCAGTGCTGCTGTTCAACCTCCTAACTCAGCAATAGTGCAACTCCGCAAACTGTTCTAGCTATTTGAATTCCCAAAACATTTTCCATCAGCCAGAGTTGCTTTATATTTCCTGTACAAAACATCAGGACAGTGATGTACAACACTTGGTCTTCTTTCCTCCCCACTAGTTCACTCTGGCACTACTAACCGTAAATCGTGGGTGAAGTAATGTGGTAAGAGTCACAAGAAAACTTGCTATTTATATTGCTATGTAACCATATGAGAAAATGTGTAAGGAAGAGATACTACATAAGCTGGAATTGCTGTTTTCCCTGCTATGGAGCCAGGGAAATGGAAATCCATTTAAGTGCAGTTATAGCATAAACTGTTGAAAATCAACATTTTCCAAATGGGTTTGAAAAGCACAGTTTTTTCTAGAAACATCTCCCCAACCTCTGAAGACACTAAAAGATTAAATTCCCTGATTTTAAGAAAATCCATTTCTACGAAAGCATCAGAGCAGAGGAAGGTACAGTACGAATATAAAGGTGGGAGAGGGAGATGAGGAGCGCTACTGCATGTCTCTGGGCAGCACCACAGCCGTTGTGCTGGTGGAAGGACACAGCTCTCATAGCTTCACCTTCTCCTGGCCCTGATAAATCAATTCCTCACAGGAAACTGCCATAGAGGTAGAAGACAATAATGAGAGGTCATGCAGCCATGGAACGGATGAGGTTGGAAGAGACCTCTGGAGGTCATTTGGTCCAACCCCTCTGCTCAGGCAGGACCACCTAGAGCTGGTTGCCTATGACCATGTTCAGACAGCTTCTGAATATCTTCAGGGGGATTTAAACTCAAACAGCCAGAGATATGGAAAAGCGAGGAAACACAGCACTCTTCAAGAGAGAAATGAGAAGAAGAAAGTGCCTCAATATTAGCCATTAGTCACTCAGCATGACGTGCCATGATAGAAACACTAACTTTAGTAAAAGCAAAAGTAAAGCTTACGCTTATGTTGGTTGTTTCCTGCATTGAATGAGTTGCTCAAGAAAGGATCCCTACAGAAGTTGAACCACAGAAAGAGAGGAGAGAAATTTGGCTAAAGCTGTTTCCTGCTACTCAGGGGTATGCATGTCTATTTCTGCTGCGGAGCTGGTATATGACACCGGAGGAAACTCTTTACGTGGACCTTTAGGAGACAGCACTGTGTGTTCTTCCTCTCTGAGACACTTCTCACCACCCTTTGGAGCAGTCACCATTCAAACCCAAGTCATAGGGACACTTTGCCATTTTGGCAGTAAGGTCTGCAGCAGCACTAAGCAGGAAGTTATTTTTTCCTTCTTCTAAACTTGGAGAGTCAAACCATTTTGTATTTCATGTTGGTATCAAACCAAAATTGCTTCTCAACAGATTTTCAGTAGGCTCCAGGCTGGAGAGCTGATCAGACTCGAGAGACGAGAGCAACACTGGCTCTGTCACTGATCCAATGTTTGGCTGGAGCACATCTCTCAGATTTTCTTCTGAAATCTCCCACCTATAAAACTCTGACATATCTCTTCTTGGGAGCATTATGAGTTTTAATTAGGTAGTCTCTGTCTGGCGTTGTCAGTACATGATGTGCTATAAAAAAGTTTAATAGTATGACAAAGTCATGCCCTGGATCTCAAGGAGGAGCACAGTCAGTAAATGACAAGTCTGCAAAGAATTCTGAATTATTTTTTTTTTTTAATCTCATTGAACTTTAGTTAATTTTCCCCAAAATTGCAACTAATTCACACAAATTAGAGTATTACAAGGAGACTTTCTGAGGCACTAAAATTACAGGAACTGTCAATAAAAGAAAAGAGAAAAAACCCAAACCTCAACATTTCCTCCATCAGATTTTATTTGTCTTAGTGTAGAGCATGGTGAGATCCTTCTGAATACGAAGGAGATCTTGCAGAATATGAAGGAAAGGTACAAGTTACAAAAGTTTCTCCCTTAGGTTTTCCAGGCAGAAATCTTTTGCTGCCCAAGCTCCATTAAGACAGCGTTAGCGGCCCTGCATGCCAGTAGATGGCACCCTGAATATGAGCTCCACAAACGCAACACCGTTGCAGTCACATTTGCAAGAATAATTTAGTAGTACTTACACTCTGCTCTCTTCTTTTATTTTTTTTTTAACTTTTAAAAAAATTAACAGAGGGGAAGACAGCCCAAATATTAATAGAAATTAAAAAAAAGAAAGATCCTATCTGATACTTTTACGATTTGATTCTTCCAAACTGTTATTAGCAACATCAGGGCCAAATTTGGGCTGTTTTTGCAGGGGAATTCGTTTCACTTACTTTGGAAGGAAGAGCTGCCAAGCCCTGTGCAACTGCTTGTGAGGCACTCCGTGTTCATTATATAATTAGCTAATTTGCCTTTTGGCAAATAGTTAGCATCTGGATATAAATTTTAGTTTTGAAACCTCCTACGGTTGATTTGCTGGAGAAAGGCATTAAACCAAGACAGACTTTCCCCCCCTTCCCTCTCTGTTGTTTATAGGGTTCCTGGAGCAAAGGGGTGCCATAACTTTAAGGTATTCACCTAAGAGAAGAGGGACAGGGGAACAACACTGTAAAATCCTCTTAGAAGTTGCATTTTCAGGGCACCATGGAACAGAAACAGCAGGTTGGGAAAAAGTCAGGGAATAGTACAGGTAGAAGAAAAAACCTTAACATGAGGGTGGATGAATGATACAGGAAGGGAAAACTGATTCATAGAGTGGGGAAAAATATTACACTGGATGAGAGAAAGGAGAACTTTAATTTCTGGAGAGTGGGTAGATTGGCTTACTTACAGAGCAAGAAAAACCACTGAGCTGGAGACAAAGTCACTTTTCTGGCTGGGACAGCAAAGCCAGTTCAATCCTACACACAGAGCCACTTTTGGAGGTAACCTCAGGAACTGAAAAACCTTCACTCGGGGAAGAAAGGGTTCATAGTTGTAAATAGATTATCGGCCTCAGTGGGTCAACACTTGCAGTTGCTTTTCCCACAAATTGGTCCGTGTGTTTGGGATGCTTGGAGAGGAGGCAAGCCGGCTCCAGCAAGTGGCACAGCATCCCCGCAGTACATCAAGTTGAACTAAAGCCAGAGTTCAGACACCAAGTACAGGTGTGAGGTGACTGTTAAACAGTCAAGTGACATTTGACATGTCTGACAGATCAATGGTTAAGATCCTAAAACCCCAATTTCTAAATGTACAGTTGACTTTCAAACACGTGGTGTGGAAGTAATGAGTATTACAGAGGTGAGAAGCGGAAAGGTTACTGCAGATCCAGAGCCGTACACAGAGGAAAAGCCATCCCATTTCTGAGAATCAGGCCCAAGTTTAGAAGAGTAACACAGCAAATTGAAGAGATCACATCTTGGGCTTCCTCACAAAGTACTGGGTCTTGGCAAAAATAGTTTCAAGAACATTTATGGTAACATTTCTTTTTAAACCAATGTTTCACAAAATCTTGATGTCTGATAACAATGGAAATATTTAAATTAGTTCTAATTTTCCTTCAATAGGAAAAAAATCTTTTCTGCCCTTTCTCTTCAAAAGGAGAAAGAAAATGATAAAGGAAACAAAGTAACATTGTTAACTTCCCAATGAAAAACAAAACCAAACAAAAAAGCCCTTCATTTTGCTATTTATAATTTCCATTAAAAAAAAAAAGGAAAAACAAACTTTTTAGCTTTTTGCAAAAATTAAGAAAGTGAATTATGCACCTCACTGCCATTCTTATGTCTTTGGTAGCTTAATTATGGTTTCTGTCTCACCATGATAGCCAGTAAGTATTCTCCTCCTACAGCAGCTCATGGAGTTAGAGGAAGCTTCATATTGCATTTATCAGGTTTTTAATCCATTTTGACATGTTGCTTTGTCCAGAAATTGATCATATTACCCAAGAACTTAATTTTATGAGTTTTGGTACAGTATTAGTAAACTTAATATATAGGTTTTCTACAAAGCAAAGCAAAATGTTTGTTCGTCAAGAAACAAGAGGATAGCAGCATTTCTAAATTTTGGATTGACCTATGCCTATGTTTCCTACAGCTACATACCCTGAAAGACAGAATACAAATGTTAATTCATTATCAAATTTTACCAAGTAGTAGTTGTAGCAAGCACTTTTATCGAAGAAAGGGAAAAGTCTATCCATGATGAATATAATTTGTTGCATTTGTTTAAGATTAAGGCTGAGACAGCTGGGCTTGTTTAGCCTGAAAAAGAGGAGACTGAGAGGAGACCTCATCAACACATACAAATAAGGGTGGATGTCATGAGGACAGAACCAGACTCTTCTCAGTGGTGCCCAGCAACAGGACAAGGGGCAATGGGCACAAACTGAAACATAAGAGGTTTCAGTTGAATATGAGGAAGAACTTCTTTACTTTGAGGGTGACGGAGCACTGGCCCAGGCTGCCCAGGGGGGCTGTGGAGTCTCCTTCTCTGGAGATATTCAACCCCCGCCTGGACGCTGTCCTGTGCCCCCTGCTGTGGGTGAGCCTGCTTGAGCAGGGGGGTGGGACTGGATGATCTGCCGAGGTCCCTTCCAACCCCTGCCAATCTGGGATTCTGGGATTCAAAATGTTGTATATAATTTTCAATATTTATCGAAACAAGCTTTTAATTTCCAACTTCACTCCTATGTCATATCTCCCACTATCAAGTCAGCAGCATAACGAACATGAAAGTACTCAACATAGTAACGTGAAAACACTGCAAAACAGGAGTGTGTCTTGTTACATTCACTAATGCCTTCTTCTGCTGAAGAGCATACTGTACGTGAAGAGCATCCACTGACACATAATGCAATGATATTACAAAAACCAAATAAAAATCAGCACTAGGTTCACCATTACACTAGACCTGTGAGCCTGAAAAACCATAAAAAAAGGAAGTAAGAGTTAACAAATGAAAAAACAAGCTAATGCCACACACTCGGTGAGTCAGAGCATTCTTGTAAAAGGAGAAAACATATTGCTACGTCTGGTGAAAGAAGTGTTTGGAATCAACACACCTACATAATTACTTCTGCTGTTGGGTTTTGCTCCTAGCCTTTGCTACGCTGTTTGTTATCTCTGCTGAAGTACAGCTCAGGGGCAGTAAGTACTTAAACAAACAACTGATGGAAATAAAGGGGGACAGATGAAAAAACTATAGGTAAAGAGAGGGAATATCAAGTAAACCGCCACATAGCTTTTTCAATTATTCTTATCTGCACTCTACTGTCTTTATTCTTTTTCAACCATCCCCACCACACTGCTCTCACAGCTCACACGTCACACATCTGCGTCCAGGGCACGGACACAAACAGCAAAGGCTGCTGAGGGATATGGTGTCCTGGGCTGGTGCCCAGAAGAATCCTGAAGCCAGTTTATCAGAGTACTAGCAAAACAGAAAAATCCATTGTAATGAAAATACAAAGCAGATGTAACATTCCTCTGCCTTTTCCTTTGCAGAAAGATGTCATCCAGCCTGGAATAATTTGTACTTAGGAAGTAGCATTAATTTCAACCATCAGTTACATCTCTAGTCAAAGTAAGAGATCAGAAATGACACTACCTCACCGTTGCCTGGGTCTTTACTCCAGTTTTATCCTCTATATCAGATAGACAATAAACCAGAATTTTGTGCTGAGTTCATTCTGCTGTAAAATATTAAATGTCCTAAACTCAACAGCACAGTCTCCTTTATCAACCAAACTCAATCTCATCAGCAAACATCAGTGAGTTAGCTGATACTTCTGAAGTCCTAGAAAAGCCATGCTCATCAGCACTGATTATTATACATTTTTAATTTTTTTTTTACCTGTTGCAGCCATATCAGACTTTCGATGGTGTCTCTCAGAACAGACAACACAGTGAGCAAGGATCATGGACGTCATCTTACCTCATGTGTCTAAAGGCTGGCTTTGTAGTCACTCTTTTCTAGTCCAATATTTTGAGGACTTTCTGCAATTAGAAGCAGAAATGGCCCACAGTGTTCTTCAGGCAACTCTAATTTACATGTACAGTTACCCATGCCTCTCCTGTGGCCAAAGAGAAGAGTAAAACATCTCTTCTGTTTTGTTTGTAGCAATATCTCACTGCCCAGCATTACTCTGTTACCATGTGTGGAATATGCTCTTCAGTACATTATTCACAATTTTATTTACTCTCTGAGGTATGCAACCCAGTCTCTATGAAGGATGCACCTAAAGGCAAATTTCTTGACACAACGTGGCCCAAATCATAGCAGACTTCCTAAGCAGTAGTGCCATACAAGAAGTAAAGCATTTTCAGGCATCATTGTTAAATAGCTCTTAGGCTACAGAATTTTTTACCCTTGAGATTTTAACTTGATCCTTGATATGTTGAGTGTTTCAACATTTTTGGTTTATTCGCATATATCAAGAGAGGGTTGTATTTTACAATAACTTTTGGTTAATAACTACATAATTCTCATTACTCAAATCTCACAGCTTAATATCTAGTAGGATATTAAGCGTGTTATCATTTAAAGTAGTTTCTTCCTAGCTTGTGCAATACAGGACATGCAATTCCAGACAGGTCTTAAAGGCCTGATCCTGATCTCAGGCTTGCAGGGAACCCACTGGACTTAACAGACTTACAGCAACGCAAAAGTAACATTAAGCACACTTGAGGAGGAAAGCCAAAGCATTTATTGCATTACGGAGCCAGGCATGGAAATACACTTTATAACAGATTGCAAGAGGGAAGGACACAGACTTGCGCCATTCACGGCAGTAACTATGTTGTTTAATTTTGGGTCCAAGAACATACTCTAAGGTTGTTTTGATGACTGAGTTCCTAAGAATTAAAGTGTTAAAATGCAGTACTTCATTTCTTGTTCCCAATAGTTACCACACATACTAGGAATACGTGATTCTCCACTTACAGTACATTACAGATCTACATGGGTGTGGAGTCTACACCACACAATAACTTAGAGACTGCTACAGTTTGATGGTTCAGTGATTTTCTGCCCATTAATCGCAGCACTAAAAATACGAGTGGCTTAATGCTATGAAGATTGACTGTAGTTTTTCTCTATTTTTTTCAAATAGTAATAGCACCTTACCCAATAAAGAATTAAAAGGTTAAAATAAAATAATAGAAGGCTGAAATGGAGTCCCTCGTTCTAGCAGATGGCAGCAAAATACCTTAACCAAATACACAGTTTCCGTGGAAATATTATTAATCTTTACAAACTCCTGATTTGTCTCAAGGATTGGATGGAGAGAGATGCGAAGACAGAAAATTTGAATAGCAGTGTTAGAAAGGCAACGGCTATCAGCGAGGATTAAAGCAGGGAGCTAGGTTTCTCCTTTGCATCATTCTGAAATTTTGTAGAAGATGATAGCTGAAAGCCCCAGGGTCTGTTCCCAGCTATACCCTTAAAAATAGCAGGATCAGATGTCAAAGAAAAACAGGGATCTGGAAAAGCTACTTGTACCCTATAGGGCAGAGATGTGTTATCTCTGGAAATGCTTTCCTATCGGGACAGAAATGGCTTAAGAATTAGAAAGAGAAGAGAATGGGAGACAGTTACTATTCCAACGTTGTGCAGATACAATGACAAACTCTTCACATCTATATTTAATGACTACAGATTCATCTCTAATCCTGTAATCCTTCTTGACCTGCTATCTACAGGACTTCCCTGCATGACCAAAAGCTTGCTAAGAAATATCACTAGGATATTATTGGAAACAACAGAACCACATGCAATAGGGTAAAAGAGCTCCTTCGAGTCAGCAAGTGACTGCATATGGCCATGTCTCTTCTTGCATCACTTGGTTTCTTAATTATATTACATGTGAAGGTCTCAGGAAAGGTAACAGTTGTTTTGTCTGTCCCAGTATATCATATGGGACAGCATAATGGAGTCTATTTTCACCACTCCTATGTCAATTTAATATCTCAGTTTCAAGTGGAACTTTGTGTGCAGTTTGGCCTGCATATGTTCTGGGAACAGTCGTCCATAGTAGAAATTCAGTTGAATATGTAAAAGAACATGCCTGGGAAAAATTGCTACTTCTAGGTCTTCCTGCTGGCAGCGCGTTTCATTTCTTTCTGGAGTGCATCTGATCTGTGACACCTGCCTCCATTTTCCATGCTGTGCAAGCTAGACTACAATCCTTCAGATGATGAATATTGGTCATATATACACAGTATTAAAAAAACCAGACTACTGATGTTCTCCAATATGTAACCCTCCTAACACATCCTACAACACTGAATAGCACGGTGAGGATGGTTTAGTCATTAGACCAATGACAGCAAGTAGTTCCCAGCATCAAAAAAGTTTGTAACAATTCAATTGATTTAACACCAAATAAGACCTGAAAAGTCTAGAGGTGCCCCGAGGAGTACTGCTTGGTTACTCCTGACCTGCCCTCGCCTATCAGGAGAGGAAAAGATAATTTCCTTCTTCCTCCTTCCTTTCTGCTGTACATTTAGGCATTGTAGATTAGTACAGATTAGGTTCATGGCTTTCCAACCTCCACAGGTAAGACTGACCCCCTCAAAACTCATTTTACACCTGCATAGGATGCTTGTCGCATGGTAACTTTTTAGTTTAAAGCTGTCTAGTTCTGAATAAAAAGAATCCAATGTTTTCTCTAGGAAGATCACATAAGAATCACAAATTTTCTCCGGTGCTTGAAAGAAATCTGTTCCTATAGCCTAAATGTTCAGAAAAGTGTTGTTACTTTTAATGTTGCCAGCTCTGAAGTGATGAGATACTACGGGAAAGGTTATTCTTGCAGTATTTACAGATACAAGCAGAAGCAGAAGTGACAGAAATTTCAAAGTAAGACTGCTTGAAATACTTCCAGCTCAATTTTGCAGAACTTCTCACAGAGATTCAGATATGCATCCAAACTTTCCATGCTTACCTGAACTAGACATGTGGTGATGGTAATTTTGGAACAGCCCAAACTCTCTGAGGAAGTTGAAGAGTTAGTACCACAAGAAAAACCGATGTATTAGAAAAATATTTTTTAAACGTCTGAAAGCTTGCTGCAAATAGCCAAAGAAACAAACTTCATATAAGGTCTAAACTTCACAGCTTTGCCAACAGAAATTTCGGTTTCAATTTGACAACAGCTATATAAACAAGCTGTCACAAGGGCAGCTCAGGTAGGACGTTACAGCACATTTGTGACCTGCACCACGTTCATGTACACGCAGGTGCTCCACTGGTTGATCCACAGTGGAGGAAGCACCTCATGTTCATCACCGAGTAAGGCTACACACAAGTTTTATCCCACTCTACCTCTAAATCAGTTATGCACTACTGAATGTTTGGAGCAGTCATGCCTTAGTTCCCGCAGCAGCAGCAGCATCCCCCTCACTAGAAAAAAATGACTTCTTGAGCCTTTGGTGAAGCAGTGGCAGTTGTTTTAACCTCTTAGAGTAGTGAGAGTCCCTCAACTTAGTAGTTTAAATGCACATTTGCCATGTCTCAACCCATTTTGCAGTTCCATATACCCATCATCCTACAGAAGCCACGTCTGTCTAACTGAGATACTGAGATTATTGAATAGGAAAGGCTTTAAAGATTATCAGGCTTCAAAAACAAATTAAAAAAAAAAAGTAAACTTATATTAAAACTATTTCTTTCTGACACTGCCTGCCTCAATAGTGTCTACAACAAGAGGCTTGTCCTTTATTCAAACAGCAAGACCCCCTCTCTCCCACACCCCAGGATAATGTTTGGTTCCCTGTGCTGTGCACATGAACAGTCCCTCCTACCCTCTCCCAATCTTCCTCCATACATATCTGCAGCAGCTTTTGTGCTGTGATCCTGCAGCTGCTCCCTTACTTCTTCTCACTGCTCCCACTTCCCATCTGAGGGGGGAAAAAAAAAAAGCTCCAGACACTTTTAATCTGTTCCCACACTCCGTCTCCACTTTCCTTTGCAGAGCTCCTGGTGCTGCTTTTGTAAGAGACGCTGCTGTGAAATGCAGCAGAGTCGGCACCTACAATTTTAGGAGAAAACTTTTAAGTTACAGCAGGAACTAGAAGGGGAAATTCTTTGTGGCTTTCATCGAGCAAGCCCCTCTTCTGCATTTCATGGGGCCCCTGGTTTGCTTTCTTCACCAGCCGCCTCTGCCGCGGCCCAGAGCAGAGCAGAAGGCAGCAGGCGCGCCAGCCTCACCACACCGCTCCTCAGCACCATGTGACAAAGCGAGGAGAAGACAAAGGCATTTGTTTTATGTGAGATTATCTGATATCACATTGCGTAGCTAAGATGTCTGCTTTCAGCAAAGGGGAAATACCAAGCGTATTGCGGTGTCAAAAAACATAATTTCTTTGATTATGCAAGAAGTTTGAGCATAAGCTCTGTTAATTATGTCTAAAAGTTTGATTGCAAACTTACATTGTTTTGTGAGGGATCAATGAAAACTTTCACTAAGGTGGTTCAAGATGATTCCAGAAACCTTGTATGCATGCTTTCTGCAGGCCAGGAGGCCTGAGCCCACCTGCACCACCGGTCCTTCCACTTGGTAGGAGCAACCAGAATCAGCAGCAATGACAGCAGGAGTGCAAGGGTGCCAGATCAGCATGCGAGCATCAACAGTCAGGGTGAGAAGAGTGGCAGCTATTCATCTGCCCCCAACAGTGTTAAGAGCAAAAATACTTAACAAATATTACATCTGCTGCTGGCTGTGGGTTTATTAGGTAGCATGGTAACATGTGGAGCCGATGCACTCTTCAAATCCCTTGCTGGCTGAAATTGCTGCGCCCAGCTCAAGTGAGCCCTTGCAGTCCTACACACCTGGGTTAAATGTCCTTACAGTGCCTCAACATTATTCCCTAAAAATCTGTACCCTTATGCATGATACAAGTCTAGTAAGAAATTTCTTAATTTAACTTTTTTAATTCTTTTATTTTATACAATTTTTGCTCCACATTCTTAATAGATTCCCTCTCTTCACTCACCCACACTCTAGGAAAGACTTTATAAAAAACCTCAAACTTTAGCTGAAAATTAAAACTAGAAAACAAATTTTCCAATTAAAATCTCTCTGCAGCAATTCTGAACATCTCAGATTATACAAGCACATTCTATTGAATCCAGAGCCAGTGCTAGACTGTCCAAAGGCAATTCAAGAATGGTTTGAAGAGACCAGTTTCTCTGAGCCTTTGCTAAGACTGGGGGCACTCGTTGCCTTTACGAGGGCCTAGGGATTAACGAACGAGGAGGAACTGAGATGTTTTTATGCGGGCTGTTTCCACTTCCTTTGCCACTCCAAGAAGAGCGGATGGATTAGTGCCACCTCTTAGTCCAGAAACCGTCTCAAGAATTTGATTACTCGTTACTACTGGTTACTATGCTTTGGTTTTTTGCTAATAAAGTAACCAAGCATGCAATGTGCTGCTGGTAATAGAAGCATTAATCTTTCTCGATCAAGCCTCAGCACTATTCAGTCCAAAGTACAAAAGGCAGCACATGTCAGAGCAGCTCGAGCAGTTGGAAAGTCTGATGTAACATCTTCCTACTGGAAAATGTTGATTCATTTGTAGCAGAAGAATTCACTAGAAATGCATTTCTTCTGAGAGAGGCCATGGAGGCTTCTGGTGGTTTTTGCTGCGGGGTTCACTCGCGCCCCGACCAAGTGGGGGGGGGGGGGGGGGTTGGGCTCCAGCCAGCATCACCATTCGGGCTGAGGATCCCCCAACCAGTGGGACATGCTGCCAGCGTTGGGTCCATTCCCCCACCGTGGACGGCTCAGTTCCTCCAACGCCACTGTCCCAAGCAGACATCTGGCTGACCCAGCAGCAGGTGTCTCCTGAACCACAGCTGAACCACCAGAACTGCTGACAGCATCCTGACACCCACCAGGCTGGCGACGAACCCACCAACCATGGAGGTGACTCTCTTGGAGACAGAACTCCAGAGCTTAAATTGCCTTCACAAAACATCTATGTCATTTCCCTCCTTGCCCACAAAGGAAGAGAGTTTAGTAACACCCTGAGCAGCAGACAAACAAGTACAGGTGCTCAGCACCCTGCCTTTCCTAGGAGGAGCTTCGGTATCTGGTTCAGATAAGCACTTCAGTATCTGATTCAGCACCAAATACAGTGGTAGCTTTGTTCAGGGTGTGGCAGGAAAAGAAATAAGAAAGAAAAAGCAAGCACATACTTAAAGCACGTCTCTTCAGCTCTGAGCCACATTCACTTCTGTTTTTTCTTGCTCCTTTTCTCCCTCTCCGCTTATCATGTTACTGTTGGGCTGAAAATGGATAGATGTCTTGGAGAAGGAATCAGAAGTCATTGTAAGTTCATTTGTTCCAGGAACAAGCCTGTTTCGTATATCAGGCACAGACTTTGAAAGAACTATTAATGAAAAACCACAGCACAAACCCACAATACCCGTCTTACCTACAACTGAGTGATTTAATACCTGTCAATCACAAATGGCAGGAAGTGTTATATTGTGTCTTAAACAACCTTAAACCACTAACCATCGCAATAGCAAACTTGCTCAGTTAATTTATTGAACAAATGCTTCAGTAGGTATCCATGCACTGTCTGAGTTAGTATTTTACTATGTAACTTGCACATACCCCCAGAAGTTTAGAAGCTCATTTGGAGAATACCAATATCTGTTAAATAACCCTCCGATCTCTTTCCTACTTAACTCCCCAAACAGTTCTTTCTCATGCTGAGGGGAATGAAAATACAGAGAAATGAAGATAAAAAGGACAAAATTTTCAAACACGTATGAATTTTGGGTTCTTAGATCCTGGGAAACAGGACTCACTTTTACACGTGCCAGACCTCAACGCTTCCAGGTGGCTTCAGCATGAGCCAACAGTGCACTGAAAATCTGCTCCAGCATGACCTGGCTGTGCCCACAGACCGAGTTCTAGCGTGAGTTAGATTTGCCCTGTGGTCAGTTTGCAACATCTAAATATCTGTGCCCAGAATATTAATGTCTACTTTTCTCATTCAGACAGCCGCCTTAAAAAAAATCCAAGAGCATTTCTTTTGCTCCTGTTTTGAAGTTTATACCCCAAGGTGCTTCAAGTTGTAATAAAGATGATGAGAGTCCACAGACTTTGTGGTAAGAGGTCTCACACTTAAAATGGAAACAGGTCTGCATTGAGGAAGCCCCTGCGCCAATGACGAGCTAGCAGTGTTTGTTTTGTAGTGAGTCTCCAAAACAACCTTTTTATAGTATTTCTTAAAGGAGAGAAGGCATGTCAAGTGCCTGAAGGCACAATCTCAACATCCAGCACAGCAAAAGAACAACCACCTCTCTCCTTCAGACGTCTGTAAGAGAGTTGTCAGTAAAATTAAGATTCATTGAGACCGCTGGCTGAAGCAGACCAACCTTATGGGAAGGTGTCAGAAGCAGGTAACACCAATGCCTCATAACCTAGACCAAGCTCACGAGTTCCCAAATGTGCACCCACCAGGGAACTGTGCCGTTGCGAGGAAGCTGAAGGCAGCAGGCCCTTCAGCCTGCTCCGAGACTAAGAGGACGTAACAGCAATTAGTCTGATGGTGACAAAAGCTTTTGGAAACCACCACAGGATGGAAAAAGCGACAGTTGTTTGCAGGTTGTGTAACCAGGTAAAGAAACCTGCTGTTGTGCTCTGAATGGCACTGGAATTCTCATGGAAAATGTACAGTCAAAAGCTGGGCCAAAATTTTATCCCATCTGTTTTCTTCAGGGCTAATGCTATCAACAAGTGAAACCAGGAAAATGATCTTTATATAGATGGTACCCACCAGTACCAGCTTCTGTCTTTGTAGCACTGAGAAATAGGTCTGATGCAGCCACGTGAAAGTCTTAGGAGAAAAGTGGAATGTAGAGACTTCAGCTAGAGCTCAAGTGTTGCTTTGTTTTGTCTTTAAAAGACATCAGCCCAAACAACGCCTACATATTATACAGGATTAGGATACATTCTGTACAGCTTCCATGTTTCAGATTCCTAATTAAGAACATACCTAAGCATTAACAGACTTCTCCAACATCAAGAGACAGTTTTTAACAGCACGCAGGCTTTAACAACTCATTAAGTGGTTAGCAACTCACACTGATTGAGCTGACACAGCACAGAGGCATCTAAAAGAAAAAAAAAAAAAAGGCAAGAAAAATAGGCAAGTATCGGAATTACACATTGTGAGCCTCAAAAAATTCAGAAGACGCTGCCTAATACCCACTAAGCCCCATGTGGCTCAGTAAGAAACAGTTCACAATAAGCAGTTCCCACTGCTAAAATTCTGTGGGACTGCTTAGCAGAGAAGCAAGCTGAAGTCTCTGAGCAGCACAGCAAGAGCCATCCTCACTACAGCAGCAAAGATCACGACGGGCACTCCATCCCACTTGCATGGGATAACACTTTTTAGAGCCTGGCCTGAAGCTCATCACTGCGAAGAAGTAATAACTTCTGGGACCAGAAATAGAGAAATACAACCCAGAGCTGTGTACAGCTGTTTCAGTTAAGCTAGCCCCACATTGGAGGTTGTGGTGTTGTGCCACCCAAACACCAGGAGAAGAATCAAAATGTGTCTCTGTCACCATTTTAGTTTCTGGTTCCTGCCTTGCTCCAGGTGGGGAGGAACATGTCTGAGAACATGGTCTGAAGCAGACCTCTCCTTTGCTGCCCTGGCAATCCCAACCCTGGTGAGAGGGTCTACCGAGGGGGCCACACGCTCACGCTTGGTCAGAAGATGGAGTATCTATCTCTTCCAAGTTAGGGTATCTCTTGTATCAAATCAAAAGGAAGTTTCTACAACAAATGCTGCCAAAAAGGCAAAGTTTTTTGTGTAATTCAATAATAGCGTACAGCAGGAGCTTTAAAATACAGACAGTGCTTCAGCTGTTCACTCTATTTGGAAACGAAAATGAACAAATGTACATTACAGATGTAATTGGATTGAGTGGTAAAGTGAACAAGAGATGCTGCTTGTAAATGAATTTCCTTTGGACACAAAGAGGTAAGTTGCAGGGAAGGGAGAAAATAAAGAAAAATAACTCTGAGAATTCAAACTACTTTACCAAATCTCACAGCTCTGTGGAAAATGCATTTCAAATGACTTTAAGACACTGCAGCAGTAACATAAAAACCACTACAAACACAGCCCAGGAAGAGAACATGTTCTTTTTATACAATTTCCCTGCCTGTGCTGATTTGTGTATGCAGGCGGGACAGCTTTTTTTCTCCAAAAAGTACAGAAAATTTGAAATGTAATCTTACAACACTACGCTAAAATCTGTCTCCAATTAGCATGCACAATCTCAAAATGAGCTTCAAGCCACATGTAATATCTTTCAACTCTGACCCATATTTTCAAGAGGAAAACAAGTTGCTTCTTGTGATAAGACTATCAGTTACAAACATGAGCGCATGTCACAAAGTTTGCAGCAAACTACACGTTACCAGGAAAACAAATCTTCACTGGAGAACAAATCTTGCTAATTCTGGCTCTGCTTTACATGGCCCATAATCAAAGCATTACACTGTGTTATTTGAACATCTTCCTGAATTACTATTTCCTTGTCAGGCTCGGAAGGCCAGAAAACAGTGTTCGCCCACTGGCAGCAATGCAAAGCGATCTTTTGTGATAGAAAGCTTCGAGTCAGATGGGGACTTGGGACACGCAACCTTTTTTTCTGGCCGACTCCGAAGCAGAGGAAGAATTAGTCTCGATCAAAAGAGCCTCATGCAGGAAACATGCTACCGTGACATCTCCACGAGGAACAACATTGAGAGTGCCCATAGACAAACCAAGGATATTTTTTGTACAATGTCCCTTATGCCTCCTTGTGTCCTATTCCTGTTCGCACCGCTGATGAGTAGTAGAGTGGTACCAAACTTTCTGATACCGAGCAGGGCAAGAGATCCTTCCATCAATCTCTTCAGTCTCTAGTGATATCGAGTATCAACTAGATACCTACCCCTACCACTCACTAACTCGTATGGCAGCAACTGCTACTCACCACCTCCCTCGTGGTCACCAGCAGGGAAGGCAGTTAATCAAACAGGGCTAAATCGCACCCGGCAAAGGTAAATGCTGGGAAGTGTGATCTAATCTCACTTCCCAGCCAGTGCCAGCAGCCTTTTCTACCTGTTGGGACAACTAGGTAGTACCAGCAGGGATAAGAGAAGTGATTAGTGGTTTGGGATACTAGAGAGGGTCAGGTATAGTTGCCTCTTGCACAGGATACAACATATTTGCTAGATTCCGAATATTAATTTTGCCTTTAAAACATCATTTTACATCTGTTGTACACTCTATGTTGTTGCTCATTGCTTTCAAATTCACAAACACCAACAGAAATAAAATAATTCTGTCATTAGCAGAACCTGTATTGAACACATACAAAGTACATGTAGTTATGATTACTTTAAAAATCTTCAGCAACAGGTTTCCTAAACTATGTTAAGATGAATTTAAGGCTCCTTACCTACAGCCTCACAGACGTCGTTGTCTCATCTCAAACTGCCATCAACCAGCAACAGTTTTAACTATTTCAAAAAACGGAAAACATCTAGATCACATGTCTACAAACAGCATTTGGGTTAATCTCCCACAGCTCATAAAGATAGAAAGAAAGCAGGAAAAAAAAAGTAAAACCACTTCCTGCAACAGCAGAATTTAACTCTCTCACCAGTGAGCAACTGACACCCAGGTTTAGTGCAAAACTCTTCCGGATTGGATAAAAAGCAAAATTTGTAAGTATGAAAGCAGCTCCTCTGTTAAAATTGCAACAAACAGGGAGGGTTAGTTTTTGAAGAAGATAAACATGAGGTTTAAAAGGAAATGCTGAAAGGAATTACGAGTCTAAGCCTCAAGACAACTTCCCTTTTCTTACCTTCAGTGAAACCCTTTGAGCACTGAAATAAATAACTTGCAACAAATCTGCTTTGCTATTTTGAAATGTAGCCTTACTAAACGTGATGCTTAAAGTACCGGTACTTTAGATTTGTAAAATAGTGAATTGTAGCCAATCAGAGAGTTTGCTACTAAAAAAAGGAAGACTTGTAGTATTGCCTGG
The DNA here is from genome assembly GCF_000687185.1 of Egretta garzetta. Classification (NCBI taxonomy): domain Eukaryota; kingdom Metazoa; phylum Chordata; class Aves; order Pelecaniformes; family Ardeidae; genus Egretta; species Egretta garzetta. The sequence continues at coordinate 3,368,014 of NW_009260274.1, read as the reverse complement.
TGAAGGTCACCCAGATGAACACTTCTGTTTCTTTTATTTTCTGTTTTAACACTTCTCCATGAAGCAGCCCCTGGAGAAGCACAGGCACACAGGCAGCTGCTGCCCTGCTTCACTTCCTGCAGCATCTCGCACCGTAGCGGTCCCTCTCAGGCGGGGGGAACCCCAAGAACCAGCAGATTCAGACGCAGCTCTGCACCTTTGGGGCTCTAGAAAAGCCCCTTCCTTGCATACGTCTTCAATAGCATCTTCCCCCGTGGCCTTGCTTTTTCAGCAAAGAATGATAGCATCTTTCTGGTATTTTTAACTTGACTTACAAAGCAAGGGCTCATCTCCCCTGTGCAGCAGGGGTTCCCCTGCAGGGCAGGGTGGTTGCACTGTGTGTACGAGGACCATCACTGCGCTGGTCAGGCTGCAGAGCCCTCTGTTGATGCTCTGGCAGAATAGGAGGATTTTTTGGGGTTGTCTCCCTCAATAAAATAAAGAGCTGCTATACAACCTGAGAAAATCAAGGCCATCCTGAAGTTTAAGGATTTGTCCCAGCAGTGAAGTAGAAGGAACCTTATTGACAAGGGGTTCCAGTGGAGTTCCTCAGGAAGATGTGCTCCATCTGTGCAGATGTCCAGCAGGAAATTCACTGGGTGCCCTGAAGGAGGATCCTGCAGAACATCCCATGGAGAAAGGGCAGAGATAGCTAGTAAACAAGGGCTGGGGCTGAGGTTGGAGTGGAGCTTAGGAAGACCTGGAAAGAGATCATGAAAATTTTTACAAGGCTGCAAAGAAAAGACTGATTTGCAGGCAGATCATTTCCTATTGCAGCAAAAAAAAAAAAAAAAAAAAAAAAAAAATGCAAGATAGTTCCTGTAGAGAACAGCATTAGTACATCATGCACTTACTGAAGCACATGAGAAGCAAGACCTTCCGGGACTCAAGACAAATACCAGAAAGAAAAAGGGGAAACACAGCACTGCTGAGGGAATGGCAGAGCTATTAGGCTGCAGAGTGACCCTTACATTATTATTATTGATTTTGTACTAACTTCTACAACCTCCATTTCACGGCCGAAGATCCAGTTATGCTAAAGGCCATACAAAGCCAGAACCAAGACCATCCTTGTTCCCGAACATTTACTACGTATGCCAGCGGGTAATAGACATGTACAGGCGATAGAGGGAGCTGAACAGCCTGACAGCTGGCCGTCACCATTCTAAACTAAAATACCATTCCTTTGTAGGCACTGCATTTTAGGGATGTATTTTAAAAATGGACTTCTGGAACAGAATTGGATGCTGCGTACAAGTGGCGATGAGCTGCTTCTCCCAGGTGTGAGGAGGTGAGAAAACAACACTGTGCTTTCCTGTAAACCAACAACTGCTAGTGCTTACAGAACCTGCAGCAGCACGACTTAATTGCTCACTCTATTAAAACCAGTATCTGTTTCAATTAATTTTGTCATATGGAATAAGTTGGAATTGAAAAATCTATTATAGCCAAGTAGATCTTAAGATTTTCCTCAAATAAACCCATCAAAAGCATTTTTACAATTACAAAATATTTGTAAACAGGGTGGACAAGAGAACTTAATCACTAAAACGTGAAGAAACCATCAGCAAACCTGTAAAATACTGAAGCAGAATTTGCCTGTGTTACCTTGTCCAAAACCTAGATTACTGGGGACATGACATTTTTCATGAAAATGTCTTTCACTGTACACCTAACATTTTGAGTCAAGTTGCATACTCCGTCTGATTTCCTTCGCATCCATTTGACAGTATGTCAGTAGTGACAAAATTCTATAAAAGAATGGCAGCTTTGCATACTGCTTAAACGTATGCAGCACAAGCTTCCTGTGTGATCTCTGGAAGGCTGAAAATACTTCAGATGTGCAAAAAAAACCCCAACCCAGTTTAACAAAATCTAAGAGCTCGTTTCATCTAAGTGAAACTAAACAGGAAACAGAACCTGCACAGACACTACCTGGAGCAGATTGCTGCTCAATAGGTTGGTCGTTGTGCGTTTGCTGTGCAAGTTAAAGATGGAGCACCATTTCTGAAGCTCAGATTTCTTGTCTCCGTTTCAGTGACTCATGGCGTCATCGCTCATGAGACATGTCATCAAGTTGGTGAACATCCAGGTTTCCACATCGCACAACCAAGAGCGCAGAACATTAAGGCTAAACCAGCAGTTTTAAAAATCACTTTTGACTGAGGATGCTGAATGCCCAGCAGCTGTTCTAATAAATTCAAGAAGTATCATAGCTTTCGTCAGGTGCTTGAACAGTGATTCCAAGACTTGTTCTGGACCAGCAGTCTCCTGAGGGGGCAAGAAACTTGACTTGTTTTCTTTTTGCTTCGTTCAGCCTTTACTTGCTGTTGGAATGACAGATAGGCAGCCCGTAGTCTGGCTGGTATAACAGGCACCCAGTGACAAATCTGATTCAGTGGGGAAATCAAACCATAACAGACAATACAAACCTGGATAGTATGCAGGCACAAGCCTGGAAGAACAACTGTGCATGGAATGGCTAGTTCCAGAAGAAAATAATTTTTTATTAATGAAAACAGATGAAGTTCCAAAACTTCACAATTCACTAGGAAAAACCCTAGGAAACTAGTAGACTACGTGATAATGAAGAAACAATGTATTAATTCACACATTTTTTCAGAAAATAAATCATATTTTTCATATTTGTAGTAGGTTTCAAAATATTTAACTTAAAAAGGAGAACACAGAATTATGTCTGTATGGACAGGAATTCATATTCTTGTTCACAGCAATTGTTTGCTCAGAGTGCTGGTGTCCATCCAGTAGCCGTCATTTTTTTTGCTATAAGGGCTTTGAATATTCAATCCCATTAAAAACATTTCTAGGAGAACATTCTTATGTATCAAGAAGGCCATGCACGTGGCCGTGAAACAGCTCCAATAGTTTATAGTCCAAGTTAATAGCAGTCTCTAATATTACCTGCTTGGGCAAGAAATGCTTATTATGTAGGAGCTTGTATGTAAATGTCAATGTAAATATACAGTAATAGTTAAATTCACACAACCCTTTCAACCATAAGATGAATTATAAACATTCTGGTATTCTCTTCCAAAACCTTTTACTCTGAGCTGGTTTTCCCCCTAAACAATCCGTTTACTTACCGCAGTCTTAAAAGTGCAACAGATATTTTTTTTTAAAATCATCGCAGGTGGTAGAAAATAGATCTTTAGAGATTCTCCAGCAGTTTAATGTTGGCTGTATGGAAGAAACATATGTGCTGTGACTTGAGGTCTCAAACCCACAACATTCAAATTTTAGGAGACAAACGATCTTGCATTAAAACATCTCTTAATAGCTGAGCTGCTAAAGTTTTGATAACAGATCTACTTTACAAAGCAGCAAAGAAGTTTAGGACAGGGTTCTCTGGACATTTACTTCCTAATAAAGATCATTTTGCCTTATAGAAATATCCATAGCTAAGGAAATAACATATTTCTTTATTTTTAACTCATTATTTTTCAAGCCTAATGTAATTTTTCACTGTTTAAAAAAAAAAATAAGACACGGAAGTTAATGGAAACTACTAGGTAAGAAAGTTCTACATAAATCCAAACTGGTCCTTTCTCTCTCTTTCCCAGGTGTTTTAGGGATCTTGACACTTATTTTAAAGGCCAGCCTTGCCTAGGGCTATTTTTAATAACTTAGAAAAGCCACTCCAACTCATTATATAGCTATACTGTACTAAAAAAGAGACAAAAACCCAGCATATGTTGATGCATTATGTAAAGACTTTCCTTGACAGGATTTAGTTACATGCAAGCTTTAAATGCAGTGCAAATGCATTTTCTGGAGTGTTAGGCCTCTGAGTGCTAAAAGTGTTACAATACCAAACTGCCAAAAAGGTGGTTTTACATCACACAATAATGGACCTTAAAAAGACAAATGAGTCATGCAGTCTGGGTGGCAATATCTTAATCTATGCACCCATGATCAAGTCAGAGTTACAAAGTGGTACTAGCAGAATCCTCTTCAAAGACCTTCTCTTCTCCCTGGTGTTCACCGCTAGCTTCAGGTGTGACCCAAACTCTCCACACCAACAGCTCGTTGACTGGAGATGTTCCAAAAACTGTTGATGTTTTCATGGTAAACAAGTATGAAGTGGCTGTCCTTGATATAAAACTGATACTCCAGCCAGTGTTGTTTCTACCTCTATTAAAAAAGCTTCAGCTACATGGTGAATAACAGTGGGGAAAGTGTAAAGTCCGGTAAAATCCCGCGCTGAGGATGAATGCAGAAGAAAGCTGAGACGCTCTGGGATATTCTCTTCTTTTGCTTCAACCTTTGAGGAAGAAGAGGCTCATTTCCAGAGTCTCAAATTCCACATTCACAAAAAGGTAAACGTAAGCATACAGCAATGCAAGGCATTCACAAAACTAATGCAGCCCCCATCACATCTAGTGGAAATAAGAATTGCTGAAGTCATTGCTTGTCTCTTCCTAAAACAGCCTTTATCCATGTGCTAGACTCTGCTCTTGCTCTGCTACCTCCCATGCTGCCATCACAGAGTGAGTCAGAACTGCCCAGGCAGTTGTGCCAGAAGAAAGAGGTCAATAAAACCAAGAGAAAGTCAGATGAGGGAAGTAAAACTCCTCTGCAGACAGATGATTGCCCTCTCTCGTGTCCAGCAGCTTTCAGGGGAGACTATGCCACCTGAAGTGGACTGGAAAACAAACAAAAAAAAAAAAGTCAGTTTATCAAAGACTTGAAGCGGTTAGTTGAATTAAATAATTCAGTATGTCCATTCCAATCACTTCCTATGATTTTATTTGCCCATGTAATCCAAGGATACTTCTAGGTTTTGTGCATGGCTGTACTCTGTTGCCCTTTTCTCCAGCTCCCTGTTTCTGACAGGCAATTGCTATTGCACATTCTCATATGATCTGGGAGACGTCAGGAAATCTGACTGGTTAGTAGTGAGTGGGGGTATCCAGCTTTGGGGGAGAAAAAAAAAGAATAAAAGAAATGCACCACTTGTGCAACTAATAGCATCAGGCTGAGTATTAGACAGGTTGGCTGTTTGCACTTGGAAGACTTCTTCACAGCAGCCACCTACAGAAAATAAGGAGATCTTTACTCAGAGCACTCCAACATGTCCTCACAAATACATTTAATTTCAGCTTGCCTCAAGCAGGCAAAAATAGAAATCTGATAGCCCTTATTCTATAGCTTTTGAGATCGTTCCAGTTTTTCAGTTCCTTCTAATCTCTATAGTCTGTGGTCTCTGAAGTCATATACTTCCTTTTCCCTCGTTTCTCAAGACCACTCTGTCCTCCCCTTTCCTCTGGTTCATGCTTGTAAACTTGCTTTTATGAGCCCCCTCTTTATTCTATATCTGCCAAACTTAATAGGGACTGTCCTCAAGCAGGTACTCAGCACTGTCATGTTCTGACCCTGCAGTTATCGATGTAGGTTATCATAGAAGAAACACCTTTACCCTATGATAGCAGGTGTCTAGAGCCACATTTTACATCTCCACTCTTGCAAGATGTGGGGGAGTGTTTAGCAAAAATATTACAATGCTAATTTCTTGTCAGCCAGAATTATACCTTCTGAGCTGTGACAAGCATTCATCCAGATCCGTTATTTCCGTATAGTCCAGGCAAGCTCTGCAGTAGGACAAAGTCTATCATTAGCAGTTCAAAAGGCAAGTGGTATTTCGGATTAGGGATGGTTTTAGGAGTATTTTGGATTTAGGAAAGATTTTAGGGAGTTTAAGATGCTGGGGAAGGCACTGCAGGTAGCAGCCCCCACTCCTTGGTCATGCACATGGACAGGAGTGTCAGCAGAACCGCACCACTCCCACAGCCTCTGCATGATATAAAGACTCAATTAATTATAGTCCCTTTAGTCCACTCCCCACCTGTGTTATCAGGTCACATTTATTTCAAGCTTCAGTTATCATGACCCTTCTAGTTCTTCGGAGCAAAAAAGCATCAAATGTTAGGCCTGCTGGGGAAAATATTCTCCGCGAGACTTTTTAATCCTGGTTTATTCTTCCCTTGGAACAGGGTCTGCAAAACCAACTTGCACTCATTACTCATTTCTTCAAAGAGCCCAGAGGGTTTTTTTGATAACCTTTAACAGCAACAGTGCAGCGGAGGCACCAGCCCTTCTCCCCTCGTGCACAAGCTTGCAAATCTAAAATAGGACTCCCCTCATGCACAAGCTTGCAAATCTAAAAAAGGACTTCAATGAAAAAAAACTTAAACTTTATGATTCTGCATTATGATATATTGAACACAAAGCAGCTGTTCCTAACAGATTTGGAATATAACAGGGGTAACGTAACTTTACACAAATCATTATGTTCATTATATTAAATTAATAGATTAAAATTAGTCAGCAATGTTTTTTAAGACCATCTTACCCATAGATCCCTTTATCCTTATATTCTAAAGGTGGGGGATTTTTCTCTTCAGTATTCCATACAGAGAGGACATAAATGCCCAGATCACTAGGACTATAGGCACCTAAATTCATGACTGTTGAGCCTCTTCCAATATGAGTATCTGAAGGAAAGGTACTTAAGGGAAATAGAAAATGACATCATTTTTCTCCTGATCTTTTGAAGAGTGAATTATTTTTTTCCCATCCTATAGGAACAGATTCTGGACTCATTTTTCCTACTAAAGGCTTTAAAGTCTAAAATTCTTCAAACATCTTGTCCCCAGAGACAATGTCATCCAAGTTCAAAGGATCTATAGCCCTGCAAAACTGATGGCTTATTTCAGAGCTAACGCTTTTGTTTTCATTAAAAGTTTGATTTCATCAAATTAAACCACTTCTTACTCTGTCTATAAATGTGAAAAAAAAAA
>NW_009260274.1:3355655-3357985 GCF_000687185.1 Egretta garzetta | reverse complement strand
AGGGAGTTTAAGATGCTAGGTAAGGCACTGCAGGTAGCAGCCCCCACTCCTTGGTCATGCACATGGACAGGAGTGTCAGCAGAACCGCACCACTCCCACAGCCTCTGCATGATATAAAGACTCAATTAATTATAGTCCCTTTAGTCCACTCCCCACCTGTGTTATCAGGTCACATTTATTTCAAGCTTCAGTTATCATGACCCTTCTAGTTCTTCGGAGCAAAAAAGCATCAAATGTTAGGCCTGCTGGGGAAAATATTCTCCGTGAGACTTTTAAATCCTGGTTTATTCTTCCCTTGGAACAGGGTCTGCAAAACCAACTTGCACTCATTACTCATTTCTTCAAAGAGCCAAGAGGATTTTTTTGATAACCTTTAACAGCAACAGTGCAGTGGAGGCACCAGCCCTTCTCCCCTCATGCACAAGCTTGCAAATCTAAAATAGGACTTCAATGAAAAAAAACTTAAACTTTATGATTCTGCATTATGATATATTGAACACAAAGCAGCTGTTCCTAACAGATTTGGAATATAACAGGGGTAACGTAACTTTACACAAATCATTATGTTCATTATATTAAATTAATAGATTAAAATTAGTCAGCAATGTTTTTTAAGACCATCTTACCCATAGATCCCTTTATCCTTATATTCTAAAGGTGGGGGATTTTTCTCTTCAGTATTCCATACAGAGAGGACATAAATGCCCAGATCACTAGGACTATAGGCACCTAAATTCATGACTGTTGAGCCTCTTCCAATATGAGTATCTGAAGGAAAGGTACTTAAGGGAAATAGAAAATGACATCATTTTTCTCCTGATCTTTTGAAGAGTGAATTATTTTTTTCCCATCCTATAGGAACAGATTCTGGACTCATTTTTCCTACTAAAGGCTTTAAAGTCTAAAATTCTTCAAACATCTTGTCCTCAGAGACAATGTCATCCAAGTTCAAAGGATCTATAGCCCTGCAAAACTGATGGCTTATTTCAGAGCTAACGCTTTTGTTTTCATTAAAAGTTTGATTTCATCAAATTAAACCACTTCTTACTCTGTCTATAAATGTGAAAAAAAAAATAGAAGACAACCAAATCTCTTGATTTTCTGAAGAAGAGTAGACATATACACACATAAAGATGTACGTATATATCATATACATTCAGTTGGTATGTATTTCTGCCTAAGATTTTTCCAAGATAGATTTATTGTAGATTATGGGGTTTTTTTCAGATGTTTTTTGAAAAGCCTTTGAATTGAAAATAGTAGTCTTTCAAGGCATTTGTTTTAATGAACATCATCATAATTAAGAGCATGCTTTTCAAAACTAAATATAAAAAGGATTTTTTTTCAAGTCAAGTCTGGGTCTGATTACTGATGGAGGAACTTCAAGATCTTTTTTTTGCTAAGCATTTCAATATTCATTCAGAAAAATGTCAAGATAACAGACTTTAGCATGTAATTTTGGTGATTCATACTTTTTTCTGGTATGTTATCACTTCAGTTTTAATATCCAGTTAAAGCAAGAAAGTTTGAATAAAATAAGAATACTAATGAAAATGAAGCAGTCATATGCTACATCCATACTCCCACAGAATTCAGGGTCCTCCAAAAATTGACCCATAGCATTATCCTTCATCCATATCTGATGCAGAACGACAGGCTTTCATTTATTAGTTAAATTTGAGAAGTTGAGAGTAATTTCTTTCCAGAATTCAGTGCACTTGGCACTCCTGCTTTGGTCCAGAAGGAGTTTACCTTATTTAACTCAAGTTCATTCAACAACAGATGAAACTTAAATGTTATGAAGAGGTTTATGAATTCTTTAAATTAATCTGCCACTGAACTATGCTCAAACTAGAAGTCATAAATAATGATAATGTATGGGATTTTCACATCAATTTAAGAGTTAAGTTCCACTATTTTTTAGTATGCCACTACACATGTTGTGTGCCATTATCTTGTTAAGCCATTTTTGCAAAACTGTGTATTAAACAGGATATGATCTAGGAAAGCAGGAAGCATAATCAACCATTAGATTCTTGAAACCAAGCGTGATGTCTCCAAATGCACTTTAGCACGACTCCATAACCAGTAAAACTGAAATACCTGACACCGAGATGGTGAACCACAGAAATCAGGCTGTGTCCTGTGGTTCCCTACTGGGTGGAGAGGAGGTCAGGCACACTGAAAGCAGGCTGCACCACCAGCGAATGGAGCAAGGCTTCAACAGGTTTTTCCGCTACCCCAACACTGAGCAGAGTTACCCTAAATTCAGCAGTGCAAAATGGCTCTCAACTTTTTGCCAGTTGCTGCTGGTTCAATGGCTCTGGCAC
>NW_009260274.1:3340355-3355638 GCF_000687185.1 Egretta garzetta | reverse complement strand
TTATTGCAGCTGTTGGTTAACATCTATTTATAAAAATGGAAAAATGATGGAATTCCTTTAGGCTGACAATGGTGCAATACGCAGAGGCCCTCCCAGGGTTGTGCTCCCACCAGTGAGCTCTCCTTAGTGAGGCTGATGGCTCCACCATGCACTTTTGTACTGGAATAACTATCATTGCTCTACTTGCTGCTGGGTTTTATCCAGCTGGGATGTGCTAGTGAAGTTTTCTCAATACTTGCTTTGACTAGGCTGCTTGGGAAACCAAAGCACTGCTTTGGTCCTGGATCATGAAGGGTGAACCCTTCAATCCCCCATTCTAGTGGGCGAAACCTTTTCCAAGCTGATGTGCTGAAGAACTTTTAAGATAGCCTATTGTAGAGAAATGCATGTTATTAACCATTTTATTTACCCCCTCACTCATAGATTCTACATTTTATAGCTGTCAGATCAAAACCATTTTTACAGTCTCAGTGATGCAGAAATTCAGCTATGGAATCAGGGAAAATAACCCTTTCAGAGGTAATTAAGAGAACTCTGAGGAAGGCAAATCTGGACTTTCACTCCCATCCAATTTCCCTAGGAGAATCATATTTTTTTCTGTAGGAAGCAGCAGTACAGGGAAGTCTAGGAGCATCCTTAAAAAGAAAAGTCCACACATTTGCAAGGTACTCAGTTTCAAAGTGTTGTTCTGTCTAAGGTAAGTATTGGCAGAATCTGTTGCCTCTTGCCCACACTGGTTTAAATTCGGTATTGCACACAAAAGCATCTGAGCACTTTTATGTAAAGCTTCAGCACAGAAATTAAAACTGCTTCTGTGTCCTACCTGACAAATGAATATTTCTGAAAATTTCCTTTCACCTCCCAGGTGGAAATTCAAATAAAACACTCGTTAAAAAGAAACACAGTGTCAATATGCATGAGGTAGGTCAGACATACCTCACTGCTAAAATAGAAAATATATTACATGCCTGTTTCTGTTGAGACTCATTAATGACATTTTAATAGCTCCCAGTTCTTAATATCTTGTGCTCAAGCATCAGCGTGAACTTTGCAGACGTTCTGCAGACAGCCTTGCAACAAGCACCTCGGATAATGCTCTCTCCCAGATGGCAAACTGAGGCACCTGGACAATTTGCAAAGTAGCAAAGTTGCAAGTTGGACCCATGAGGTTTGTTTCGTACTCTACCACCACAAACATATGGTAACACCTATCCCACTGCAGACAGTATCTCCAGTAGCAGGAAACTCGCTCCGTGTTGCAATAGGTGAGACCATTAGCTGTGCTGCAATCTCTGTGGGCATCAACACAATCTACACCCCACTGGGTGGGTGGCGTCCCAGGAGGTGTAATTCCTTTCAAGCTGCAGTGGTATCTCTAGTGCTCAGATGCTTTTTTTCATTCAGACCGTGCTTTGTTATGAAGAAAGAATTGGAAAAGTTTATCTCTATATATCTCTTCATATTTATACCTGGCACAGTGATGATAAGACTGCCATTTGCTTTTATTTCAAATGAAGGGGGTTTTGCCCCCATGCTTATTTCAGAAGCCTGTATAAATCTTGCCCCATATGGGAGTAATTTTGAACGTATTAAATAATGATTTTTCTACGTCTCTCTCACTTTGATGTGGCCTCCTAGGAGAAAGAACTATCCTGGATATACGACTTGGTCATGTTTTAACAATTCAATGATCTCTTCAAAATCCTTCAATAAAATATAAGTTTTTAAAAAAAAGAACAACTGCACTTAGCCCAGTTGATAAGAGGCCCTGTCCCCCATAAATTATAATGTAACAACTTTTTGAACACATACTCAAAATTCACAATTTTTTCTTATTTTTAAAGCTATTTTTTATCATTTGATTAATTGCTTAAAACCGTACACAAAGATAAAGGGAACTTTGAAATTCATACCTTGGAGTATTAACATGTACTCAGGACTAGATGTAAATGTCAGAGAGAAAAAAGATCTAATGAACTCTTTATTGGTGAAATACTGTATTGCAGCTGCCTAGAATTTTAAAAGGTTTACAGCTAGCTCCAAAGCAAAATAACTACAGAAGTTTACTTACACCATGGGCTCTCATTCAGCATTTCTAATGTCTTCTTCAGGGTAGATGGAAGCCGTTTGTTTTGCTAGAAGTTGCAGCTATTTCATCTCGTTGAAGTTTAGTGGATCCTCTTAACGTCAGCAAAATGTCCAGGAAAAAAGAAAAAAAAAAAAAAGAAAAAAAAATGTGTAACCGCAGAAGTATTTCTCTGCCTAGAAAATTACATGACCATAAGTTTTCCTTTTCCCTGATGTCTTCTCTGCCATAATAATGGCTTCAGGATTTAAATCCTTTGCTGCTATTGTGACTTCAAAGCCTTAAAACTGCAATTGAATGAAGTAGTTCATCTGTCATTATTCAAATATGAAGCAATTATGATGAAATAAAGATAGAATTCCATTGAGAAATACCCCAATCAATTCTCACTTATATTTAACTAGAAACATAAAATGATGCTTAGAAGAGTAAGTTTAGGTAATAAAAACTTGGAATATAAAAAGTATGAATTACTGATCTATAACTTACTCATTTCTGAATAAGCTTTCTAAATATATTTCACAAATTTTGACAAAAGTTTAAGCTTACAATGCAAAGCTGTCTCTCAGCTGGTTGTAAAGTGTGACTAGCTTTTCGGAAACATATTTTCATCAGTTTGGTTGCCCAGAGGTTCAGATGGGAACCTGCTGAGATTTTTAAGGGTTTCTGAGCAGGTCAGCTCCCTCTGAAATACCTTAGATCGTGACGTCTTAATTGCGTCGGGGACTAATGGGTTTTACAAGTGAGTATATGAAATAACACACCTACCTTGGCTGTGTCTTCATTACATTGTTGTCACTGCTTTGATGTTTAAATGTCCTGTGAAGCCCTTCCATGGATTTAGCCCTAGATGTTTATTTTCCCCTTTCTGAAACAAAACCAAGGCCCATGCCAACCCCTGGGGCTAGAAATTCCAGGGAATCCCACCTGTACACACTTGTACCTGGGAACATGAACATAACAATGTAACATAGGTTAAAAAAGTATTTTTTTATTATCTTCCATCCTTTCTTTCCCCTTTCAACTTTCTTGCTTAATCTACCCGTGTGTAATACTCAGCTGATAAAATGAAAGCAAAGTGGATTCTGCGGTTGCCAGACCAAGGGCTCCAACTTTTTGCATCTTAAGCTCTTCTAATGGGTCGTGTCCTTCCCATTCTCAATCAAGCAACAAGCTCAGATGAGAAAATAACTATATGTCATACCTTTTTCTTTACTCATAGGGTACTGGGTTTTTTGGAAAACAAAAACATCCTTTTCTGCTAATGAAAGAGGACTTTGCCTTCTCTTTAGTCTTCCTATGGCAAAACAGGGTTAAAAAAAAAAAAAAAAAAGCATTAATTGATCCTACAGTATTTTTCCCCCATGTTTTCAGCGGTTGCAGTCAGTTTGAGAGATGTGTACAGTATCAAATCGTGTTGTGCTGAGGAAGATCACATACAACCAGGGATCTACATATTCACCTTTATCTTCCTTTATTTTATAGGCATTTCATCACTTGACCTGGGTATCAATTTTCTGTCATTGACAGACACTTGTGTCTTGCAGTTTAATTTGGGAAGATAATTTCTTGAGACAATCCAAGAACTAAATGCTATCGCAGTTGGAAAGCAGCAGAACTTAATACTGAATTTTAAATCAGAGATGAAACTTGCAAGAAGCATTTGGCATATATACAATTAATTATTTCACACATAATTATTCCTGATATTACTCTAACTGTGATAACTTAGAGTGTTTGAAAAAGCAGACTGTAATATTGGGTTGGTTTTTTTGTTGGTGGTTTGTTGTTTTTTTTTTTTGCACAGAAGCTCTTTCACTTGATATTCTCTCGCTAAATAATATGTAAAATACTGACACCTAATGTTAACTTTCAGTATTATTCATTTTGCAAATGGGAAAGAAAATGTGAAACTGGTGCTTATGCTGTAAATTTGTTTCAGTAAAATGCAATATAGCCTTCCCTCATTTTTTTGAAATAATTTTCTGAATTTCTATATATACACCTAGAAAAGCAACGAGCTTTCATGTTTATCTTTAGAGCTCATAGGCAAAAAAGAAAGAGTAATTCTGAAAAGTTGAAATAAGTGATTTTTGACTCATTGAATTTAATCCAATCCATCAAACGGAACACAAATTCTTATTTATAAAGTCAATATTTGTTAATATTGAAGCATTACTGAAAGACAAAATACTATTACACATTTATTAAAAATATGTTATTTTTCAAAACCTGGACTGTATAGATTCAGTAAGTCCTTTACCTACCCTGCTTGGTTGACTCTCCTCAGAGACAAAAGGAGTTGTCCTCACGGTTCATGAATTTAATTCAGATGCCAAACTGTGACCTCAGAATTCACCATGTATCGCCCTCTGACTTCCAAGACACACAGTCCAAACCTGATGTCTAGGTGCTATGTAGAAAGAGGTTTTGAAGGTCTTACTCCTCCTGGGTTTGTTGCACAATCAAGGTCCAGCTGAACTAGGTAAAGTACATTATACTACGACCTAGTGTCATATCTGGATTTACATTAAGCTTGCCTAACATTATAAGGAAGACATAGGTGACTTAGCCAGAGCTGTACGGCAGCACAAGTGCTTCAAAGGCACTGACAGTGAATTAAACCCCTCCTCAACACTGTGGGCCATCACAGTTTTATATTCAGTGCTTTTTTCATCAACAGTCACTCTATGGAAAATGGTCCTCTCCTAAGATCCCACCACTTGAGAGGTGAAAGTAGCTGTGCGGTGGATGCAAGTCTAAAAATAAAACCACGGCCACTGAAATACAGATACCTGGTCTGCAATAAAATTATACAGTTCCAGCTGAATTAAAGAGCGATGACGTCAATATAACCAAAACTTCCTGAGCAAGCCAGAGTTTTTCAATTGATTAAGACTCCTATGCTATTCTTTATAACAACATTCTAGCTTATGAAGCTGTTCTTACTCTTCACAGGTGCTAAGAATACCAACAAATGCTTTATTTGCAGTTCTTTCAGCTCTCCTGTACACATAACAACCAATGAAATAGGTATTACTGCAGCAGGGATTTTAAAGGTATCTATTTTGGGGCTATTTTAGAGCACAGGTAGACAATAGGACAGTCCTTAGGTTTCCTTGTGCAACGGGAGATGATCAAAGAGTGTGAAAATTTCAACCAGCAAAAATGCTCTTGAGCCAAAATGGAGTAGTCCTCACGTCATCACCCAAACCCTCTCACCCCCTTGAATTGGAATGAAAAGGACAACCAAAAGTAATTTTCTCAGTGTTTCATCCCAAATATCCGACACACAGAGTATCAGCAGAGAGAAAGTTTTAGCTGGTTCTTGCAAAAGGGTATGCGCTGAATAGCTACAGACTTAGGAGCCTCCTTGCCGTTTATGCCAAGGTGTTATTTATGGCTTAAAAGAACTCCAGGTAGTGTTGGTTAAATGTAAAGGGTTTTTCTTCATTGCCTTTAGCTGTCTAGTAAAAATATCTGTAAAAATTGGGGCCACACTAAGTGAGCAATGAGCTATTTTGCTGCTGCTTAAACAGTTCAGAGTTCATTTTGCCTAATCCAAATTAAGCCTTGTCAAAACGGCAGTAAGGGCTCCTGCAGCCCTTCACACTGGTGTACATGAATTTAACATTGCTCTCATCTTTCTCAAGCCTACCATCTCCGAGATGACTACCTAGAAAGATAAAGAGGAAATGCTTTGTTTTAGCCAACTGTATCACACCCAAGGAGGTGTCTGCAATGTGAATTAATTCTTCAATTAAATCATTAATTAAACCAGATTTTCAAAATGTTGGGCCCTTTGAAAAATCCAGTATGCAGCAGTTAGCAGTTTTTAAACAACTAATTGTTCAACTTTTACTTTTCAAGTATACCATGTACTTTAAATAGAATTGATAAATTAAAAATGTAAATTGGACTGTATCTTTTAACTGTTGGTGATTTGTCTATTTTCCACTTTTTATTATGCATAATTTTTATAATAAAGAAGGGATTTTTTTTTCATTCCTGTTCTAGTTGATAGCAATTCTTCCATGCTTCTCAAAGCTAATGTAATAAAACTACATAAAATGTTTAAGAAAAGCCCTATTAAAATATACAAAGCATACTAATTCATGAAGTCAAAGTCAAAGCAGAGTGGAAATATGAGCTTTAATAAAACTATGCCTGTTGTAAATAACTACTCAAGCACAGTCATTTTTTTGCAAATTGCATGGGATATAGCTCAGTCTACTCGAAGCAAAGAATCTCTCAGTGGGATAAATGCATCTTAGTCAGAAATAGATTAAAAGATACAGCTGAGCCATCAATAAGAACCAGATAGCACAGTATTGTTTGCTCTTTGTTTTGAAGATGTAATTGCAGATCCCAGGATGTCAAGAAATCTGTGCACATCATGGAAAGAATTGTAGAGAGGAACTGGAGCAACGCGAAGAGCATTTGGTTCTCGCATGTCACACTGCAAAACAGAAAGGGAACGTTCAGTATATTCAGGTCACTTCATATTTATCTGTCAGACTATATTTTTCAAATGTCATCCTTGCCTTCAAGGACTGGACTGGCAAGGAGACACAAGTGAAAACTTTGGGCCCCCCAAGAAACTACCATGAGGAACATTATTATGAAGAACATAAGAAGTGTGGTGTGTTGCCTAAAAAAAGATGCAAGGCTCAGGATGGGCAGGACTCTAGCAGTGCCATCGAGGGGTTCCAAACCATCTACATAGCCCCATAATTCACCTTAGCGCCTATAGCAACCCATAGTTGAATAGGCGCACAGGTGACAAAAGAGCCACCACAAAACAGAAATGTGCCAGTATGATAGAGCGCCTTGTACTACAGGTACAAGTAATGTCGCAGGGCTAGCAGTATTTTTCTTCCCCCCCCCTCCATGAATTTGAACATTTTGCTGAATAGAATAATCTCTCATATTTGGAGCATATTACTGCATTGCAAAGACAAGCCAACGGTGTAAGGCCCTGTGCCCTCTTAAAAGCAGCAGTTCCTGGAATTCCCTGGCAGCACCAAACCAGCAGCATATTTAGCCTAGAAGAGTTGCCCTTTGGGGACACAAGTCACCAGCAGAAATAAAACTCATATATCATTTATATGGCATTACACTATCAGCCTCACCTCCCAGCACTTCTAAATCACCAGATGTATAGCCTTAAATTTAGCTTTTACTCTTTTTGTGCAGTGCTGACCGGTAACCGTGCCATTACGTGGCACTGCCGTTCAGCGGTCTCTTTTTCTGAGTGCTGAAACACGTCTTTAAGGGAACGATAACTTTTTAATTTCTCCACCTTGATGCCTCGCAAAGAGCAAGGATTTGGCCATTTGCAGATCAGAAAGGGGACTGATGGAGGTTCAGAGCTCCTTGTCATCGTTGGGCTGTAAGTGTGTGAGCTGTAGCGATGAGGACAGTGAGCACCCCTTGAGTTCTGCTGACTGCCAGCACCCCAGGGTGGCACAGCCGCCCTCTTTGTGGTCTCTGGCCTCATGCCTGGACCCACAGCAGGGGACCTGGGCAAGCACACTGAACAGGAGAGGCTTGCACAGGCAGTACATTGCACTGGACAGCTCTGGCACACTCATATTCGTGTTTTTCCAGTGATTTTGTTTTTTTCTTTTCTTTTTTTTTTCCCCTATCTTTCCCGTTCAGACCATCAGCTTCAGATCCGTAATGTCTCCCCCATCATAATGCACCCATAAAACAGCTCTGACCTCAGTAGCGTCTCCTGGGTGCTACTCACAGAACTACTAGAAATAAATCCACAGAGAAAGAACAATATACAGCCTAACAAGTAATTTATACAATAACTCGACTTATTTATTATTTGCACACCTAAAGACTGAAGATGCTATGCAAGCAATTTTCATCATTTCCAATCTTTTTTGGCCTTATACAAGACTATATTTGAATAAAAGCAAAATGATTACTATGGTATGGTAGAGGCTCACAAAACAATGCGTAATAAGAGGAATTTCGATTTACTCACAGCTACTCCTCTCTTCTCCAGCTCTTTAAACACAGATTTGATTGGAAGGGAAAAAGATAACGTAAGCTGGCATCCTCTTTCCTCAATCTGAGATGGTGTGATTATTTTCACAAAGGGCTTCTCCGGATTTGTTTTATCCTCACTGTAGTAATGCTTTATCAGGTATTCCAAGTAACCGGTGAGTAGAACAGATTTCCTTCTCAATGCTTTCATTGTAGTTTGACCAAAAACCTATAATAATTTTAAAGCATTAGAATGATAATGTGCTGCTATAGAAAGTAAAAAGGAAGTAAAGAAGACTAAGGTTATTTCTGAGCATTTTAACAACTTAAATCATTTAGGTGACGCAGGGACCAAACACTGTCATTCTTCCTTTGCTAGGTAGCAGGTTTCTCTATCCATATTATCATTGGAATCAAGTGGTAATGTCAAATAGACATTATAGATAATGTCTTTACATAATGAAAGAGATCTCTGTCTGCTCTGAAAGTTTTACACACATCTATTTCTGCATAAATGAATTTGCGCACAAAACCAGTTTGCTAAGAGAACATTCTTTGGCATATCTGAAGAGGTTCCATAAATTCTCTATACATTCAAGAGGGCTGCATGGAACTCAAAATCACATGTAAGTTTTTCCTTGTATGTGCCTCAAGTAATAACAGTCAAGGGTCAAGACTGAAACATCATGACTGATCTACAAACTCTTGTCTTTGAAACCACAAAATTTGTACTAACATATTGATTTTAATGTACATGCTCTGTCTCTGCTAGTCCTTAAGAAGAAAATATATTTGCTTCTATCTGGTTTAATGGCTCTATGCTCTTACACAGCTACAAGGACTGGTGAGCTGCAGAAAATCAAAACATCGTGAGACATGCAAAAGTTATTGCTTAAAAGTGGCTGTACTGCTTTGCCACACAAACAAGAACAGGCAAAGTGGCAGAAGAGTGTGGGAGCAGGAGAAGGTGCAACAGCTTCTGTTTGTACTCTGGAAAGGCTCAGTTACAAGGAACGGTAGAAAATGCGAGCCCG
Organism: Egretta garzetta; assembly: GCF_000687185.1. Taxonomy (NCBI): domain Eukaryota; kingdom Metazoa; phylum Chordata; class Aves; order Pelecaniformes; family Ardeidae; genus Egretta; species Egretta garzetta. The sequence continues at coordinate 3,346,518 of NW_009260274.1, read as the reverse complement.
GAAACGATTCACCCCTCCCTTTCCCAAAACCCTCCTTTTCTTCTTCCTATACAAGTAGCTTCCGGGAAAGATGACAAGACATGGACATGCAAGTACACAGCAGTCACTTCAAATGAGACTCTGGCACATAGATGCCATAGAGCTGCTCACGGACAATTATGCTGCCACGACTGCAGCTGCAAAATCATAGGCAAGGTGGAGGTCCTGTATGAAAATCCATGATCTTCACTCTCAAGAAATCACTGTCCCACGCTGAAGGAGTAACACATTTAAGATGGCCTATATCATAACCTGGAGCAGCATTTAAAGAGGTAACTGATAAATCCTGATCAAAATAGAAGGTCTGCTTTCCAGCAGCATCTAGAAATCACTCTTTTGTAGAATATCCCAAGTATTATTCCATGATGCTATCACAACCACTAGATGCTGCACAAACCCAAAAGCTCCTACGTGTTTTCTGTGAAACAAAATATGGCTGCTGTAAGACAGACTTTGCATGGAGACAGCCCAGTCAGGGAAATGAATGTGGCAGGGATGAGAGCCTTCCGCAACCAGTACTTGTACAGGTCAACAAAAATCTAGAGGTGCTCCCCTCACCGCACAGGCAAGCAGAGCGTGCACACGGCTATTCAGCACATTACTGGAGGTAAAATGCAGACCTGCCTCCTATTCCTCTGGGCTTTGCAGCAGTATGAGGGACGTATCTCCTTAGGCTGCATGCAAAAATCTGTTTGCTCGGGCTTTGTGCAAGGAATATTTGGCCTCCTGGGTGAAATTTTTTTGAAAAGATCTTTTAAATGTGGCTGTAGAGCGCTCCCCTTTTTTCCATAAAAGGGAGCAGCCACTGCCATAACCATCACTTTAAGCATTATTGAGGAATAACATCCATTAACACTTGCAGTTTGCATTGTTTCCATTGGAAACACTGCCTTCTGCTTAATGTGTCCCAGTGAAGGTGGCATGCAATTTCGCTAGCCATCTCTTGCCAGACATGAAAACTATTTTGTTTCCCACTGTATTAGAGCAATTAGCACTGGGAAATCCTGGCTGTGCCAAAAGGTAATGCAGGCACGGAAAGGGGAGGCGATGGAAACTGCTCAGCCCTCATTGTTCGAGGCTCCCTGCAGTGGGCTAAATGACATCAACCCACACAAACTGGAGCACTGACAATCTGGGTCATAGCAGAATAGCTTTCAGCGTATCTCGAAGGTCACATAAAGTTTAAAAAAATATATTGGATGTTTAAGGACTAACAAAATAAATTGTCAGGCAGAACAAGAAGCATTGCTGTGCCCTTTGCAGTCCTTCAGCATCGCGTGTGAGCTGGAGAGAGCACAACTGGCAATTTTCTGAGTTTGTTTGCTTAAGATACTGCTTTTTCAGTAAATAAGGAAGAGGGACATACACTGTAGGGACATTGCTCTTTGTTCCAGCATCAGCTTTGCTGTGACACTAGCGTTAATGGATTGCTAGCAGAAATAAATTTCTCCCATTTATGCTGATGGCAAAACCTTGCTAACCAAGGCAGGCTTGAAAAGCAGCTTAGGAAAAATTTTAATATAGTAGCACATGCAGCATATAGCAGGGAAATCTATGTAAAACTATCCTTTTCAGCTGCAATCACCTAGTATCATGCATTTCAGGGGTGAACCATCCACAAGAGAAAAGCAGGTGCTTCTCGACATGAAATGCAGCGCGATCCAAGGTGTTCTTGAGGACCACTGCATGGCTTTAGCCAGGGCTGAATTGTGCTCTCCAGGGTGGAGCAGAGGGCTTTCAGCACACGGGTCACCCCTTCCTAGCCAGGAAGGGGTGAGGTCTGTACGGCAGGGCTGCCCTTTCCACTGTTGCAATCTTGGTGATTTGTACAGAGATGGGTCTGAGGTGGGGCTCTGCTCCTCTGGCCACCAAAAAGCTAATGAAGAGGTGAAACAAAACCCATTCTGGAGCTGTACCACATTCACGAATTCCCCTTTTAGGAAGCATTCACAGGCAGCTTCTGTCTTTTCTGTTTGTAGCAAAAGGGGCTATAGCAGAGGATGGGTTCCTTGAGCCACTGGTTCAATTTAAACTCCAGGATACCAAGTGGCTGCATCCATATTCTTTCATAAAGGAGCTAAGTCTGTTTTGCCCAAGGAAATATATGTAGAAGCAACTCTGGATGCAACTTTTTAGAGTTACACGATTCCTTCCTAGGGAGATGGTCTAATGGCACCTTTTGCATGGGTTGCACTGAGGCAAGCCCTGAATATCTCTGTGGGAAAAGCTGCTGTCTGTACCCAGCCCCTAAAAGCTGGGACAAACATGGTGCTAGCCATCAAGCTCGGAGGGGAAAACCTCAAGTATATTGCATCCAACGGCAAAGTTTGTGGGAACAGGGAAGGGATGCGTATATTTAATAAATGCCTTGGTCTCTCGGGGTTGTGGGGTTATTTTGTTTGTTTGCCATTCCTCCCCCCTTTTGCTTTTTAGCTATTCTGCAATCTTTTGTAAAGGGGAACAGCAATAATAAGCGTAACATTCATTTAACATTTTTATACTCTTAAATTCAGGCTCAAAGTAAAGCAATTACTTACCTCTAAACTAGCTTGCAGAGCACAGACCAGTAAAATTGGGGGATTCGATAACCGAAATCCATTAATTCCTTCACTTAGTTGTAATTCTGGAAAATGAATAACTTATATTAGTGTTTTTGATTTCTTCCTTTAAATGGATTGGACCTTATCTTGAAGTCCGCCCTTGCGCAATAAAATATTTCACTAATGTGGCCTGTAGGAATCAGTCATTAAAAGGAAATAGTAATCTATTCACAGCTAATACTTTTAGCTTCGAGAGAAGCCCAATTTTATCCAGCGGAAGACTTCATTAGCGGCTTCATGGGAACTAGAGAACTGCAATTAATTTGTTTAAATGGTCTGTGTTAAAACCACCTTTACACTTGAATCTCTTTTAACACTGGCACAAAACAGAGAAATTCCAAGTCAGCAGAGGCACGCTCGTGCGGAGCCACGGTGCTGCCACGAGCAGGGAATCATGTTCCTTAACTTTATTAAACTGATGAGACACGTGGGAGTCTGCATATGCAGCTAAGTGTAGCTTCAGGCCACGCGGAGAGGTTGCACAGACTTTAGGCTGTGAAATTTCACCAAATCTCCTTAATAAATCTATAAAGCCTTGCTGTAAGTTCTGTGTCACCATTCATATTTCATGCTCCAGCACCAGAGCAAGAGGATGCTGCGGAGAAAATGCTTTCCACGTGCAGCAGACTGACTAATTTTATAATGATTGTTGCCCAACATCTCCCCTATAAACTGCCCATGGAAATGAATAAACAACATTTTTCTTCTTCTAACAGTATTTCAAGGCAATTTGAGTCTCCTGCTGGCTTTCCATAGTGCCACTCTCTTACATTCGGTCAGAAAATGAAGAGCAGACTGAGGCTATTAGAGGGGTGTTCTCCAGCCAAAGTCACATCTATAGGTGCTGCCACAGAAAATTAAAAATATATTAAAACCAAAAAACCCAATCAAACTAAAAAGCTCCTTTCTCCTCCTGATCCCTCAGGCTACCCTCTCTGCCATACTTTCAAATGGAGCTGAACAGTCTAGCTGTCAGCTTTGGCAAGGAGTCCTCATTTCATATTGGGGCAATAAGTGCTTCACTATTTCAGAGTGGGTTTAGTTTTGTTTTATAACCCATCCTTCGCTAGTGCGAGGAATTTGGAGATTCTGAAACATTAGTGGTATTTCATGACTTATGTCAGGTTGCCTTACCTTTATTTATATCATTTCTCATTAATTCCAGCGGAACTAATCCTAAAGTAAGGTATTACCCAAGTGAAAGGTAGCAGATCCTCGCTCCTCAGAGACTTACGTGTTTAATTCACTGAGATACTTTGAGAGTTTCATCCATATTCTATATCTGCATTTTGAAGGAATTTCAACAAAATGTCTAGAAGCAGACAGTCAGACCCATATGCCCAGAGACCAAATTTATCCCCACATTTACTTTGTTAACTCCATTGCATTACATATTTGGGATGAGTTTAATTTAATACCTTTAACCTAAGTGAGGAAACGTAAAGTTCTATCCTTTCTACTCAAACTACTATAAAAGTGGAGCTGGGTATACATAAATACATCAAATACAGTAAAACCAAAAGTGTAAAAGTACATACTGTTTTCCATGAGGAAACGTGTTTTGAAGTCATGACCCCACCAGCCGATTAGTCTAAGATTGTGTAAAGAAAGTAAATTAATAGCTATCTTGTTATAACATCTTCTAATTTTGACTTAAGAGTTAAGAAATATATACGATTGAGAAAGGAATACAATGTATTCTTAGAAATGTATATATAACAGTGACAAAAATGCAATATATTCTCTAAACAGCTGGCACTAAAAATTTAATATTGCTATTTGGAAATCTCTCTTTAACTACTGATGATAAAATGTACCACATCTTTCAGATAACTATTGATTTCTAACAGTATCCATTTTGTCTCAATTCATTTCACAAAATGAAAAACAGAACAGAAATATTTCCATAGTTTTGTTCCAAGGTATTAAATTCAACCCACACACACACTTAAACTTCGTTTAATGAATATTGAAAGCTGAAAGGTGTTATAAAATCTGACCTAGTTTCACCAAGGAAAGTAGTGCTGGACAGCAGACACAACAGGACCTCAGGAGGAGGACATTGCCTTCATTGTGAATTCTGACTAAACTTTTCTTCTCCTGAACTTATCATTCAAAAAACTTCCTTTAAAATGAAAACCAAACCATTTTTATCCAAAAATATTTTTTTTAAGATAATTTCAAAAAAAAAAAATATTTAAAGATCAATTACTTTGAAAAAGATCAATTGTTTATTCTCTACCTCTTAACTCAGTACATGGTAATATTGGTGACTAATAATATCAGTACCACTTGAAATTTTCCATCTATCAATGCTATTACAATATTAGGAAGTCACCACCACAGACTCCTTCGTGACCTTCTATGGTCTCCAGGACTGGATGTGTTGGACACCATGTGTTCCAAAGTTTTTTCTCAGTTTTCTCTATGCCAGGTAGCAGAGTTGTTAGGAGTGAAGCCCGGCAAGTGTTAAAAATTTGTAATAGTAAAAAAAAAAAAAAAATCCCTTATTCAAATTTGTTGCCACTGCTGGTTCCGCGCATTTAAGACAGTATGAAAATTTGTAATAGTAAAAAAAAAAATAAAAATCTATAAGTAAAACTCTTGGTAACTCAGGCTTCCTGGAATTAAACAAGGAAAAAGAAAGTCACTGCCCCTCTCTAAAGCAGAAGCACTTCTTTACAGCATGCTTAAAAGAGCTTAGATCTGCAAAATTAATGCCATGTTTAAGTTAAAAACTTGTTATATGAATACCGCATAGTGTAAAATAAAGTACTTCATATTTCTATATAACAACGTCGGTTTTATGTTTACTTCCATTAAAGGTTCTGAGCTGCATCCAAACATAGTGTATACAGAAAAAGCATGTTTTTTTCTTTATTTCTGCATGATGTTTTTATTATTCTAAGACCCATGAAAATCAATAGTGCAATATACATTCATTTCAAATGAGATATTACATTGGCAAAATGAATATACCTCAAATAAAGTATAAAGCAGCTTCTGCCCAAGTGACTCAGTTACTGATGCTTTGAATATTAAGATATTCTGGCTATTTAATACGAATTGTATAATATATATATAACATTTAACTATAAACCCTGAATATTTTATGTTACCACAACATACTATTACTGTCAATGGCGCACACGTTCCATGAATTCCAAAAGTTTTAAACAGAAAAAAAAAATCCATGGGAAATACAACATTTGGACTATTCCTCTGTAGAAAACAATACTATACTCTATTTGGGCCACATCCTAAAGTCAAAGACAAAATAAACATCAACCAGAATATTACTGAGATAGAGCCTGATGAAAAGCACTCTGTTTGCATTTTGAATGCTCAAAACTTGCTAACTCTGAAGCTGGCTTAAAACCAGATCTCTGCTGCAGCACCACATTTGCAACTTGGAAACTGAAATTTCCGAACTTTTCCAAAATGACAGAATGAAGGATTTTTTTAAAGACAGTTTTAGCTGTCTTGCCCTTTCCCACCATAACTTTGACAATTTGATTTCCCCC
>NW_009260274.1:3226343-3340244 GCF_000687185.1 Egretta garzetta | reverse complement strand
CTTCTTCTTTTTGGCTGTTCTAGAACTTCAGAGGTGTCACTACAGGATGTGCACTTTGAAGCAGCTCTGGTCCTACACTCTTATTGATCTAATGGTCCATATGGATGTCACATTATTTGACATTTAAGTTGACAGGCTTCAAAGTGTGGAAATTAACAAAATCTTTACAAATTAGCAATTTGCTGTTTACAATTTTCTGTGAAAATTTTGAAATGAAGGTTGCCACTGCTATGCCAAATTTCAACCTGTTATGATGGGAAATAGCTAAGGTGTTAAACCCCAAACATAAGGCTTTATAAATGCTCACTAAAAATAATAGGCAATAAAACTGCACATTAAGATACTGCAGTAAAATTTCTTATTAGAGTTGTTACTCTGCATGCAAAATGAGTATTTTGAAATGCAGTCACCATTTTGACTCTTCCTGTTTCAAGGCACCAAGGCATCAACAAAGGCACCAAGATCTAAGTTGATTTTGAATTCCAAATCATAATCTTTGCATAACGTGGAAGGCTTTGAAAAGCCTCATATGATGTGCTTGTGTCTAAAACCACCTTAAACTTGTTAGGAACAGGACCCTAGGGTTACGTCCTTTTCATTACAGACAAAACCCATTTTGTGAAGTGTCTTAAAAATCAGTGGAGCTAGGGAGAAAGAGAGTCTAACTTTGCAAACGTTCCCCTAGAAACCTTTGAAAATAATGCTGTGCTGGTCAATGCCCTCTATGGGAAAACGTGTCCAAACTGAGCACTTGTCTTGTTTTAACACAGCATTAATTGAAATGGTTATCCCAGCGATGGCTGGCTTGCAGTGTGTGCCTGGATGGCATCCGGCTGCCGGTCCCAGGTACCCGTGGCCTCCCAGGGCTGCTCAGCGGAGGTGCTCCTGGAGCTATGGCTAACACCTCTCCATCCAGCAGCAAAAGCATACATGGAACCCATCGCAATCATGCCAAAAAGGAGAGTAAATCAGTGCCGAATCAGCTGTGGGGTTTTTAATGAAGCCTGCATGTTCTTACAAACCCACTTTTATAAGAAAATAACTATTAAAATAGATAACGCATTGCTCTGGTCTGTAACTCAAATAAAACCCATGTCCTCATGGTTTGATAGCACTGAGGCTTTCCCAGGGAATTCTGCAGTTTTCCAGTCCTGGCACAGAACTAGTTCTTAAATGTGCCACAACATTTAAAGCAAACACTTACCAGCTCAGTTTCATGAAACAAGTTGGCATATCATGAAATATTGCTGAAAAGTTTTCAAATTCCTTATTTTTACCCCAAAACAATCTCTTATTTTACAAATCAATGAAGAAAGATTTGCTGGGTTAGACTCCAGAAAGAACAGTACCCTCTCATTTAGTCATTCTCTCTTTAAGTGCATTTACACCGGGGAACAATCCCTTCAATAAGTATCTTTATGTAGCTCATTTTCCTCCTTCATATCTGTCTGTGTTAGACTGAAGCACTGGTGGTTCATAACTTGAGTCATCTCATTTGTAGTTGCATTAATGATGCAAGTGTGCGGGATATAATGATCATGATGTATGTGCAGAGTAAACATCAAAGAAGATCCAGTTAAAGAACACAGAAAAAAATACAAAAAAAAATTCCTTTGACCTTTGCTTCGAAGTTACAGATGATCACGCTACTCATTTATAATTTACAGCCTGAAGCAACACGGGTCTCATTTCCCTTCTTGGCAAGAAAAAAACCACAACTCTTGAACAGTGATACAAAAAACAGGGAAATACTATTAATGTGGGAAATACTATTAATGTGACCCAACTTTTACAATCCAGGGCAATGCGCTGGAAGCATCCTGTCAATACATTGTGTGAGAAATCATTTTACGTCCATGAGAAAGCACGTTGAAAAGCCACAACAGGAATGCAGTGTGAAATTAGTGATACCTTACATTACATTTGTCAGCTTCACTGGGCATGGAACAGTTGTCTTCTCGCCGTTACCAAGTCACAATGCTACCTAGAAATTTCATATTCCTTACTTAGATTGTATCTATATTAGGAACATACACCAGCAAAGCATGCTGTGTTTATGAAACCATGGATTAAGCTAAATCATAAAGAGGCAGTTTGGGGGTAGGCTGTGTCCACAAAGCAGCTGATGTATCTGCTGGGTGGCAGCTCAGCACTTCATTCACACATCACTTTATGTTTGCAAAAACTTCTGGGTGTTGGCAAAGATTTGTTTGAGTTTTCATGCTACTGTTCTAGCCCTGAGCAAGAATCAGCTCTGAGGAGTTAACGAGATGTCTCCCTGCTCCCAAAGTTTATTACACAGAACTGAAGCAGATGTTATGCTAAGTCTGCAAAGACAACCTCACGCAGGAAAAGGAATGAAAGGGCCAACAATAACCCTTGAGTTCAGTTTTTTGCAGCCCTATATGCCCGTGATGCAACTGGCTGGTTGAAGAGCACATCCATAACACGTCCATTCCCTGTGCTTGCATCTCACGGCACCTTTAAGACCTATAACAGACAACCGAGAGGCACAGTACAGTGTGACACAGCCTTAGAGAACAGAGGTTAACTGTGTCTCCAATACCAGTCCATTAGCAGGAAATGTGTTAAATAAATGACCCACGATGTCTTCGGAATTAGCTTTCAAAAGAATACAGAAAGCCTGGAGGCTGGAGCCAGCCTGAAGCTAGGAACAAACTATGTCTGACCTCAGTCATGGCAATCTGACCATGTTTGATCATCATCCTGCTGCCTAGGAGAATGTGGTGGTACCACATCACTAATACCACATCCAGAGTCCAAGCTCTGCTCAGCTTTCATGTTTCAAAAGGCAGGTTAAAAAACCCAAAACAAACAAAACCCCCACCCACAAATGGTACAATCAGCTCCCAAAGACAAAAACTATTCCTTAACATGACTTACATCCATCTATGAATCTCCAGCTCAACTGAAAGTTTAGTTCCAGACCCTGAAGTACATTCCTCCAGTGTCCTGGGCAGGATATAGCACAACAGAGACAGAAAAAGCAGCCAGGACTCAGGTCCTGAGCAGGAGCATCTCCTAATGCTGTTGCACTCAGCCAAAAGTCAATCCCAGAAGCAGTTGTATTTCTCCCTCCAAGCCACCTTGCTCTCACCCGGTTTTATAAACAGCACTCTGCAAACTCTGAGCTCAGACATGATCCCCAGGCTCAACATCTGGGGCACAGTCTTTGCATTCCACTCTGCATTAATTTTATTGCAGTTTTCTAATTGCAATTTTTTATCTGTTTTAATTTCATTTTTATTGCATTAATTTTATTGCAAGCACATGAGCATAATCATGCTTCTTCGGATTCCCTGCCAAAATTCAGAATAAACAGCAAGCATGACCCCCACACACACCCACAAGAAAACAGAAAAAAAACTGTTCATTGCTTTACATAGCATATTTTTGGCTCACTAACTAGAGTCTGAGAAGGAGTTTCAATTTTCTTTGCTATCGCAGACTTGTCTGATCATGGATGAGTCATTTAGTCTTTCCATGCCTCAAGCCCTCATCTCAAGAAATGCTGCTCAGTACTGCCCTAGCTCTCTGGTGAGTGGTGAGAATATATTTGTTAAAATGTTTTCTCATACTTAGAAATGAGGGCCATGTAAGAATGGAGAAAAAGATTTCCTTGGAGTATCTTATACTGGATTTTTTGAAATACAGATAGGGAAAGGGGATTTGGAGGTAATGGCTGATGCCACTATTTTCTTTTTTCCCCTCCTCTCAGCCTTTCCCCAAATTACCTTGTCAGGCTCAAAAGTTATTCCACTGTCAGGTTTCTGTTGAGTTCAGAATTTAATATTTTTCTTGATCCATGTCACCTAACTGGCTCTTCCGTCAGGGAGGGAAAAAAAAAAAAAAAGAAAAAAAAAAATCAATATTTCTATTGTTTAATTCCACACGGTGTTTTACAGCCGTACTGAAGCAAAACTGAAGCCCAAGTGGATGGACAATGTTATTCCATTGCAACTTGGTCCTCTCCATAGTGGGCACCACAGCAAGATCCTGCTCTGACCCAGGGCTCCTCTGCTGACAGCTCCCTGGAAGGGAGAAAAATAATTCAAACAATATTTGGTGTGGTGAGGAGGGATACACTTAATCAAAACTAAGAGTAATTGAAAAGTGACTCCCAGTTTCATCACCGAAATGCAGAATTCAAAGATTTTAACCCTCCTGTGTAGGTGAAATCCTTCATATACTGTGAAGCTGTCAGTTAGAGTGTACTTCATAGTATATATATATATATGGGCTAGGATTTGCATGGGGGATTAAGGGAGTTAACAGCTAGCCCCTGTTAGACTCTAGCAATATTTGGAAAACTAACCCTTGCTGTCTCCTTCAGAAAACCCTGCCAAGATTGCCAGAAGCTATATTTAAAGCCTTTTTTCCCCCCTCCCTTATATCTATTTAGATATCCTTTATCCCAAATGGTAAGATTGGATTTCTTTCATTATTCTCTTCTGTGCAATGTCTGTTAATTTTAAGTAGGCTCTGGTGTTAGAATTTGAAAAGCTTTTGAAGCCCAGGTAATTATTAGCCTCAGACTTCTGTAGTTTTGGACTTGCACATACTCTGATGCTTTCCTTACCCTTTTCAACTCATTACAAGTGTTTCCTAATTATTAAGCATATGTGACTTGTGAGCAATGCCATACATTATTAATGGACCAGTCTCTTAGAACTCAGTGGAAAAAAAAAAATCAAAATTCCTTATGAAAAGTTGCTACAGTGAAAGTGGTAACTTTTCATATTTAATATCAATGAGGCTTTACTTTGTCAAAAGACCAAAGCAATATGATTGTATTAGAGGCTAATAGCATGACATTTTTCTTCTGTTAAGTAGCTTGCGTTTTCAGTACCATCTAAAGGCAGACAATTTTTCTCCTTTATTTTGAGGTTTGTCTTGGTTAAAAAAAAATAGCTAAATTCACTTTCTGCCTAGCAACAAATTTTAATGGCAAAGACCAAGAGCCTGAAAAACAGTTTCATAATCTAAACAATGATGCTTACTTAAATATGCGATTGCAATGGCTAAAATTAAGAAATCTTTGGATTTGAGTAATCATCCTTTCTCTAAAAGTAGCTGGGTAGCTCTCAGCTCCCTGAGCTTTGCTGGTCTCCAGGGTGGAGAATTTAATGCAACTGTTGCCACAATTAGAGTCTTGGCTGAAAACCTAGGCTGGTTGGTGAATCAAGTGCGAGGTGATTTACAGCTGATAGGTATTTGAAGACAGAGGGTGCACATGCTCTTCTTGAATTGATTTTTTCCTTGTTAGTCTTTTCAACTCAACACAAGTGGGTATACACCAATTTCAACATGGCCCTCTATATTACCCCTCCAGGTCAAAACAAAAGGAGATTGAGTTCAGTTGTGTAGCAGGAAACAAGTTGCTGCGATCAGGGCATGAGAAAGAGAAATGGCTGCAATGCTGCGAATCCAATCAGGGCCCCTTGGAGTTGCACAGAGCTCTCCGCCAAACCTCTAAGGCGTTTGGAATGAGGGATGATAATTTCATTTGCCGTGGAAAAGGAAAAAAAAAAAAAAAAAAAAAGTATGATCAAGCAGCAGACAAAACTCAAGCCGAAATTAAATCCCGGGAAAAGATCTCACAAAAACCAACCCCTTTAAGGCTAATGAAGTTGAATTAAAAACTGTTAAATCAGCTTACGAACAACTATTATCACAAAGTGCTCATATATCACTTCCACTAGCCAAATATCAGATATATGAAAAGGGGGAATACAGCCAACAGTGTGTTAGCACATTTAGTAAAGGGAAATCAAATATTCTGCCTAAGACAAGAAATTAAAAATCAAGCAGGGAGCCAATTTACTCATAGAGATATTAATAAATTTCTCAGCGATTTTTATAAAGTATTGAATAGTTCCCAATTATATTACGGTGATAAAAAAGCATATTACATTCTTTAAGGATTCAGTAATTTTTTTCTAGGCTGTTTCAAATAGATTAAATTAAACAAGAAGCAAAAGCAACAATCCCTCCTAGAAGTGCTTTTAAATGTGAATGCTGACTTAAAGAAGACTTGGATGGTTTTGATTACGATGATGCATTTACTGAACTATACATTCTCCTCCAGCCCCGAATGAATCTTTGAGGGGATGATATCTAGATAGATTTCTAAATAATACATGTATTTGACTGAAATATAATATAAAAATTTTAAGATCTTGGAAGTTGCATTTCCTCAGGTCTTTGTTGTTTTTGAATACAGAAATCACAATATTAATGCAAGACCTTTATCATACTGGAATCCTTATTAGCTAAAATGTAAGAGTTATCACCTCTGCTCTTTGCCTGAAACAAGAAGCAAACCACAATAGATGAGATTTATTTTTTTTCTTTTATGTCAGTGGCTGGAACTAATTGAATTCAAAGTTTTAAGTGTCAGCAGAGTTGCCACTGAATCCAGCAGCTGTGTTACAAAACATTTACTAACACTAAGAAATACTCAAGGAGAAAAGAACTCAAACACAGTTTATTGGGCTGAAGTCTAAGACATGAAATCATTAAGGGAGAACAGAAATGGGTGTCTTTCAGAGTTTTTATAATGAGTCCTTCATCAAAAAGTTGAAATTTCATCCATCGCTAGAACACATGAGAAATGTGACTTAAGGACCTTTCTTTACAGGGCTGTAGTTGCCTTAATTTTCAGTAGCACATAAACCACCAGTATTCTGAGCCCTAAAATATGTTTAACACAACGTCAAACACTTGACATGAGGTCCAACACTGGTTCAGGAGCCCCCAAGCTCTTCTCATTGCAGGAGCAGGTGAGAAGCCATCAGGTGAGGATGCTTATATGGGCTTATCTTGTGTCACAAACTGTGTCTGCAACGCTGGCCACCAACACATACTGACCAAACCTCTGCACTCGCTTCCAGTGGGTTGCTAGAAAGTCAAGTCAGAAAACTGTCAATGAAAACAGAGGGATGCTGGAAAACTAGATTCAGTTCGGAAATTATTAGATTTTAGCTCAATAAACTGTACACAGCTAAAGAAATTAATAATTATTCACTTTGAGAAGCTCTTTCTCATGCCATGGGACAGAAAGAACCCAGAAGTTTCCCAAAACAGTTGCACTGGTGTGATTAGCTCCCTGATTTGATGCCATGCCAACTGAGAAACGAGGAGAAGGAAGGGGAAGAGAGAGGGGTACAGTGTCTCTCCCAGCATCTCACTGGAAACTGCTCTTTAGACCCTTGAATGAGCACTACATTGCTGTAGCTGCCCTATAGTTTCCACACAGTAGAAGGCAGCAAGAGGCAACTGCCAGCAAGCACTGCCAACATCTTCAGTGACAAATGAGGAGTAGTGGCTGTGATACTAAGAATTTACCATCAGCAAACAGCTGTGAAAATAAATATTTCACAAACGGAAAGTGAGAGGAAAGATGGCTTAAAGCAAGCGGGTAAGAAGAAACAACGTATGTCACGAAGATCTCCAGGAAGCTCCCGATTCAAAGATGTGTGGTGATGGGCAAGAAGTAAAGGACAACAGGCTGTGGACTTGCCAAGAAAGGAGCTGGAGCAGAAGAAATTATCTAGCTTGCTCATGACAATGGCGAAGATAAAATAGATTTGACTAAGGGAGCCCAAGGAAAAAGAAAAATATGAAGATGTATGCCCTGGTGAGACCATCTTCTCCTGGCTGAGCACGGGACAGATGAAGGTTCAGCCAGGAGAAAGAGGGGGAATGAGGACCAGAAACCCCATGAACAAGTAGAAACAAATAAGCACAAGTGGTAAACCAAGCAAAAAAGAAAACCCCCACACAATCCCCCTGGTGCACACACACAGAATCCCAACTTTGCAAGAAATAAAGAGGCTGAATTATTTCCTTAACCCAGGCAATGACCTCACAAGTACCTTTAAAAATGCTTATGGTTTGAATCAGGTGCCAGCTGGGATATGAATCACAATATGAGCCCTGTACATGATCCCAGAGCTGCAGCTAAAGCCAGAGAGGTATTCAGCCAGGACAGGGACACGAATAGCTCTGGGAGACATGCAGTGCAGGAGACCCCAGCTGAACTGGCACCTGACAATTACAGGAATATACTCCAGGGGACATAAATGGGGGAAAAAAAAAAGGTAACTATTAATGGCACAAAAGCATAATGGCTATTGCTGGTACTTTCAGCTTAGAGCAATTTCAAGGCATACCATGATCTCAAAGCACATTCAGTAAGGAAAAACTAGAAGTAATTCCCCACTGTGGGCTAACGAACTAATACAAAAGCATGAGCAGATCTCATTTTTAAAGGACATGTGTAGACTACAGCTTTAATTGAGAATCCTAGGAGGAAAGCTTCATGGAAAGTACCAAAAGTGGTAATCTGAAGTAGAAAAAGTGAAGAATGATCAAATACTGAAAGTGAGTCAACCCCTAGTAGGAAATCCCAAATGCAAAATTGCATTAGTTCCAGCACATTTCTGCACAGAGGTAAGCAAGCTGTTAGTGGAAATGGCAGAAGATTTACTTGATGTGTTTTGTGGAAAAAAAACTTTTTCCTCCATAAGAGAGAAAGGTTCTGTAAGGTGGGTACAGAAATGTACAGATTGAGATAAGCATAAGAGGGGAGATAATGTCTCTGTTTGTGACTAATTAAAAAGGCAGGCAAAGAAGGTTGTTCCTTCCATTTGATTAAAGGTGTGTGACACTAGCTTGAGTGTTGCATCTCTGGAAGTTCAGCCAGCCTTCTCTTATTGGGAAAAATCAAGACAGAGCAAAGTGCTTTCAAAACTGTCTCAAAGTGGAGAACTGAGGCACAAAGGGCAGGCAGTTAACAACACATGCCCTTTGAAGTGGGGGGAAAAAAAAAAATCACAGCAACCATACAGACTCCGAGGAGAGCCCCAGGATCTCTTCCTTGCTAGTTAACCATGATGCAAGAGTTGCCCCCAGGCTACGTTCACCTTTCCATCAGGCTAAGCCTGTTGGGTTCCTTTCATGTGTTCAAGCAGTTGTGTCTTACACCATCTGATGAGAAAAGCTAGAGGCAGCAGATGGGAAATCGCACCCGCAAGGAACGCAGCCACCTCCCTCTCGTTTCCAAGGCTGGGAGTGGGAAAGGGCCATGGCAGAGCAGCCTAAGTGGTGCATGTCCCATCAGTGTGGTCCAGAAGGAGAGACGCGTGAGAAATTTGAATCTGCTCAGACCTAACATGCAAACTCACTAGTTCAGCGAGTGATTACTGCAGAATGCATAGCATTAAAGACCTATTGCAAGAATTTGACCAGCCTCAGCCTTAAAACAAAAATGATTTTAAAAAAGCATCATGCTTTAAATGACATTTCTTCATATTCTTGGTGAGGTTTTGGACAAAAGATAGAGCAAGATGTCAGGCAAAGATTTAAATAAACATAAAATCCCGAAATCTGTCCCCAAGATATCTGCAGATGTCTACAGCCAAACACACCTATGCTATAATATTATATTTTGGACAAGATATGACTCATAGAAGCTAACTGCTTTTGTTTACTTGTTTAACTCCACTTATCCCAGCGTTTTGATGTTTTTTTAAAAAAAAATATATTTGAGAAATTTGACAGGAACCATGTCTCCGATTTTCCACATGTTCCATTTTAAGGTTTGAGTTTTCAAAACTAGGAGTAAGTGTCTAGGTAGCACGGGAGTACACACAGGGAATGAAAACAGGACAGTATTTTCACGCTCACTTCAACCATCCTATGTGTGACACAGACCTGATAAACAGTACATTTACTCATATATAGTTCCATGTGTTTACAAGGAGGCATACAGCTCCTCTCTCCAAACACCTTAAAATCTAACCAGGGCAAAGATGACAAAACATAGGGGAAGACCTTCAGGAAGGAAAGAATGAGAAGATTACTTATAATGAGAAAAGAAGCACGATTGCTTGAAGATACGGTTTAATTACAAGGGAGGATTTGAAGGAAGATAGAGAGAAAATGCTTGACAGAGAACAAGGAGACAGTCATGGGAGCCACATAAAAGGATGTACACAGCTGAAGAAATGAGAAAGGGAATAGATGATGTGAGTGTACATTAACCTCTCATTTTTTTCTCCCAGAGACTCACTCCAAAGTTAAAAAATGCTCTTGGATATTTGCCATTCAGTTGGTGAATCCGAGAACACACCCCTGCAGGCCCATCATGGGTCTAGATTGGCCTAATAAATCACTTGTCCCAAGACAATGCAATTAAGCCTAATTAGCCAAGGCCTTTATTCCTAAACAGTCTCTTCCCAAGGGAGGATTTAACTTTTGGTTTCTAAATTAGCTCAAGGAGCTAAATTGTTCTCATCTGCTTGGCAAAGGAACAGTTTATTTCTACCTTAGTAGGGGATACTTTATGCACTTGGGGGACGAGAGTTGCGCTCCATGAATAGTTTATCCATACGTTAGTCCACAAACCCTTCTGCAAACAGCAGCATGTACGCTTCCATCCGTGACCACTGACTTTCCACCTTGCTGCGTTCAGCGCAGCTCCCTGGAAGTCTCTACATTGCTTCTCCAGATCCTCTCCTTGGCCAGGCCAGGCTGCCCTGTTCTGCTAAAACTTCCAGTAGTGTTGAGATACTCAGAGCTGATAGACCCCAAGGGTCCACGAGGGTTGGACCATCTTAGTCTGTTATTCCTAGAAGCATTTTAAACAAGAGCGGCTTTAGTTCTTTCCAATACAGTAGATATAAACCAACATTCCCAATTATTTTTATGACTTTCCTTTGCTCCCAACTCACATTGCTCCAAAGCTACATTATTTTCAGCAGTTTCACAGAAGGTTCAGCTACTTAATTTGGGGATTGCATGGCTCTAATTCAAAAAGGAATGATGTGGTATCTGTTCATAGAGCAAGAAAATAACCGAAGAAAAACTCAGCTGGAGCCACCAACCCTGGAAGGGGTTGAGCAACCTCTTACTAAACCAAAGTTTCTGGACAGAGACTGTCTGCACTGGAGCAGGATGGGGCCCCAGAGGACCCGGGAAAAATGGGAAGGGGCAGCTAGAATAGTATATTTTCGTTTATCTCATGCCAGGGTGAAAGTTCTCATACCAAAAAGCTGCGCAAGTCTCTGTAACAAAGTAGCAAGAAGCCATTTGTGCTCTGGCATTTTCACTGGAATCAAGACACCAAAACCAAAGAGTGATCTAGGAGAATAGGGTTGATATCTCACCTCTGTCTATGAAGAAATTTTCTGAAGATAACTTGTTTTTCTCAAAGCTGGTATGAAATAGTTAGCTTTTTGTTTCTTGTTCTCTGATTTTATTTTTTTTTTATCCTACAGTAAAAGCCGACACGTTCTTTGGACATCAGCTGCTTTCTGCACATGCAGCATTTCTTTACAGCACACAAACTTTTTATTTTTAAACTCTACCTGCTGCTAGTCTGTGCTAAAGTTAAGTCTTGATAAATCCTTTCATTTTAAACACTAGACTGTGTACAATTTTCATTTAATCCTCTGCCAAAGCTTATTATTATTCCCCTGGCTGCTTTACATACATTTATTTCCCTTTCATCTTTTTAAATTGTGCCTTATTTTTTCTTACAGGGATTTGACTAGAACTTTTTTTTCTTCTCCTATCTCAGGACTCTGAGTTTGTCCCCTCCTGTCCCTTATGCCAGCCAACAGCAGAGCTGAACTCACCGCACATTTACAGCTGCAGACGCTCTACTGCGAACACCCGACTTCTCCTGTACCTTCTTTCCCAGGTGCTCACAAACTTTCACATTTCATTATAGCTGACTCGCTTGGCAGATTTTTAGTTATCCTTCTTTTTATAATGGAGAAACCGAGAAACAGGGGAAGAAAAAAGCCCAAAAAGCTAGTCAAGCAAAATTTCAGTACTAGCAGGTCACCTTAATGCTCTCTGTGTCTTGGAAACCTCCCCTCCACGACATAACTGCATCTATGTGGAAACTCGGTGGCACAGGATCAGCCAGCGCTGACCAAACTGTTTCAGTAGCGTTTCATAGCTCTGCTCTGTCCAGGTCTTTTTTTATTTGAAACCTTCCCATAGAGAAATCACTCTAGCACAATTAGCCAAGAATATATTGCATTGTGATATATAGACCAGGTATTAAAAAAGCTATTTGAGTATTAAAAGAGACTTCAAAGGAGGTGAGATCATGAGAGAATAGGGATATATTGGACCCATATATGTCAGATGATTCAGTTTTACTGCTCTAGGAAGAAAGAGAACTAGCAAAGGACTACCCAACATAATTGGGTCCAGCTGTTAATTAGGATGGTTACAGCATGTAACTTAAAGACCCATGGCCCTTGCAGTGAATTAGACAAATATCCCTAGCTAGGCCAGGGAGTGCGGGGTGGTGTTTGCAGTGACACAAAACAAGAGGACATACGAGTCTGTCTCGTCTGTAGCCTCCATC
The DNA here is from genome assembly GCF_000687185.1 of Egretta garzetta. Classification (NCBI taxonomy): domain Eukaryota; kingdom Metazoa; phylum Chordata; class Aves; order Pelecaniformes; family Ardeidae; genus Egretta; species Egretta garzetta. The sequence goes on along the minus strand of NW_009260274.1, from coordinate 3,327,835 downwards.
TTCCAACTGTCAGGCCTAAGGATCAAACTTTGCTCTTGGGCATAAATCCTTTTCCAATTTGGTGAATTACCAACTTTTAAAACTCATGTGGGAAGCTTGCACATCTATAAAGAAGTGAAGTGGGATTGGTGTTGCCTTTTATCTGCTGGGATGTGACACAGTGTTACTGAATAACCCCCGGTTTGGGTTGCGTAGGTTGGCAGTTAGGCTGCCACAACCTCGGTCTGCAGACTCAAAGCAAAAAGCAGGCTCGGCATGGCCCTAGCTGCTGGTGGTAAGGCTGCTAAAGGAATTAATAACTCTTTCTCAAGTTGCATTTTAAAAGAAAGCAGTAACAAATAAGTGTTTTGTTGTCCAGAGAGCAAGCTCGGGATGGAGCAGCACCCATGGGGAGCAGCTGGAGGGGAACCCGCTTTCTGAAACCGTGCACAACTAGCACGCGGGCACCTATTTGCTTACACTGCTCTTATTAGCAAAACTCCGGGCATAGACAGAAGCACCCTTGTGGAATTAAGGGAAGTTAAAACAAAATACTTAAATGCCTTTGGTGATGGGCAGTGGCTGGGCTTGGGGTTTAAAATTAAAATTTTGGACTGAGCTGTTCAATTTTCACTAAGTACCTAAGCCCTTTTTGTCCCAGCCTCAGTCAGTAACAGGCAAAAGCGCTTGGCAAACGTTCTGGGTCTGCCTCTCTGAATTATGGTCAGAACATACATTTTTATATTAAAATACAATACATTATTTCTATATAAAAATAACTGCCTAGTAAATAGCTTGCAGAAAATATGAAGAATGAGACAGATTAAATAAATCTATATAGCGGGTAAAGTGACTTGCATAATATTTGCCATGAGTTAAAAACAAAACCAGTTTAAATGACAAAAGGATATCAGCTGGATTGGAATTTAATTACCCGCTTATGTGTGGGCTGAGATGCAAAGAAACAGAGTGTTTGGTGCGTCTGATTTTGAATGAAGATGTCTGGCCACTGGGTGTCATCCTTGATTCAGATGACAGCCAGAAACTTTTTAGATACAACATAAAACCCGCAACTTCCAGAGCAGTTAAATTCCACTCTATTTGATTGTACAACATACAGCAAATTGCTCTGCATTTAAATCAGCTATAAAATTGTATACTTTGACATAGACAAATTCTCCTTTGTCTCATTGGCTTATTTGGAGACCTGAAATGGCTGGTTGATGCAGAAAAGAAAGAAAAGTAATGCAACCGGGGCATACTAACTGCAAACAATTCAACGAGTGATTATCAAATCTCAGGAAATATGAAATAACTCTGATTAAATAATGCAAAGGGTCCATGCAGGAAGTTTGGAATTATATCCTTAATTGGGCCCCAGGCTGAAAAAGCCTATTTCGTATAGGCAATTTTATTTAAGACATTCAGTATCCAGATTCAGTACACAAGTTAATGACTATGTATGAAGAAGCTGGTTCAGGAAAAACTAATTTAAGCTCTTGCGTACAATAGCAGGCTAGTACCCTCACAGAAGTTTCAAAATTTCATCAAGGAGGAAAAAAGACCCAAGGACCTTGAGTTTTATTCATTCTTCCTATTGCTATTCTGTGATTTCTAACTGGACTACTTTTTTCACTGCTCAGCATCTTCCCACCTCCTCACAACCAGGGTCCAGAGGTTTGACCATAAGAGCAATGCCTGCACCTGGCTAACGGGGAAGCAGGAAAAAGAACTTGCCGGAAGGAATATCCAGATATTCCAAATATTTTGCCAGTGTTCACATATGAGGATCGAATCAGCTCACAACAGGTCATATGTCATCCTAATGAGTCTTCTGTTACGGGTGACTGAGAAGAACTTATCAGTGTTATTTTGTTATCTCCTAGGAGTCTAGACAGTCTGAAACCAGCACATAGTACAGTGAAGCTGCTGATTATAATATTATTTCTCTCTGAAACCTGATTTAATTTGCCTTCTTCAAGCTAAAATAAAAGTGCCAGCAATTTCTCCAAGCATTATAGCCAGAAAGAGGTGTTTACATTTGTCAGTGCATTAAAAGTATTAATCCTACTGTTCTTAATATACATATAGTCAAGTAACATTTTAAATAACAGTTGTTTTTTTTTTTTTAATGCAGCTAACCTCAGTTGATAGTGCAGCTTTTCATGGATTATACAGTCTTCGAGAACACAGATCTCCATGTAATGCTTCCTAGCTTTGCCAGTGGATATAATTTTAATGAAAACATGCCAGTATTAAAGAGCTATTAGACACAGAACTGAAATTGTCTTTGATTTTGATCACTAACCAAAGACTTCAATGATTTAAAAAAAAAAAAAAAAATCCATTTTTGAAGGAAGATGTTAGATATTCTCTTTACATTAAACAGTCTCGTAGGCATGATTTAGGTTACTTGTTTTTAATATTATAAGCATTCTTTTTCATGATTATATTTAGCTTAGAACTGATAGCAGACTTCAAGGAGGAAATGTATTTAAGATGTGAGCACGTACATTAACAATTTGAAAATTAACTAAAATAATATAAAAAAACCCATCTGAGGTAACAAAGTCAGATAACCAAATTATCTGAACTCGTACTACCCTGTGAAATGATGCAATGAGTCAGTAACAAATGTTAGCCTAATGAGGGGTTTTTTTTGAAGCAGGGAATTTCTTCTGCATCTATACATTGATACGCGTGTCCATAGTCTGCTAGCAATCCATACACTTTCTCCCCTTTTAGATAGCAACTCAAAGGGAAGATATTTCCCCATTTTAAACTTCACAGCACCTTTTATTTGGGTATAGAAATATACTTACGCTGGTTTAATACTCTGGGAATGTTTCTCATGAATGTAGGCACCAGCAAGGCCTCCTGCTCCAGAATTTAAATACTGCAAAGAATAAATCAACATGTAAATGTCATGCTCTTATATTTATCTGTCACGTATAGCTTTTCTTCCCTCACCCCACTCTATAAAAGAGACCAATTTTAATATTTCTAGTGCTTTCTAACTGGAGATCTTGCATTTGTCTCAAAGTGCTGATATAGGTAAAAGCAGATATATTTTTTTCGGATCAGTTCTAAAAATATCTTTCTTGGCTTACACATGATATTTGAAGTCTAACAGACAAAAGGCCAGAAAATTGAAGTACAGCTGAAACAGCCTCATGTCATAATACATATGGCAAAGTCATCAAACAATTCATCCGACTGTATCTGTTGATTCTTAATCTCAAGAGAGGTCAAAGGAACTAAAGATACCTTGCTTTATGATCTGAAATCATTTAAGTTTAGGCAAGAATATTGTCTTATTTAGGGACCACTTAAGAAATTCTGTAGCTGCATGACCTTCTGAGTGTGGGAAATAAGAGAAGAGCCTCTGGTACAGAGACCACAGAGCAGGGGGTGCTTCAGAGCACGTGTTTAACCACCACTAACATCCCTCTCACATCCACAAGACCTTGCAGGTCATTGCCACTATTATCTGCTGGAACCTTTCGTAACAAAGCCACCACACAAGTCAGCGTCCATCTCCTCATTGTGGCTGGTTCAAAGATTCAGCCAAGTCTGGATCAACAGTTCAGGTACAGTTCTTATTCACCTGACCTGTTTGCTGACCCATCATATAAGTGACATTATGGAAAACAGTCTCAGATAATGAATCTATGTTACCTTGTAGGAGCACCAGCAGGCAAAATCTACTCCCCAGTCATGCAAATGAAGCTCTACATTCCCAACAGCATGAGCCAGGTCAAATCCAACAAAGCAACCCTGCGGGAAAGAGATAATTAATATACTACTTATCAAGCTAATCGTCACTATGAAATTATTTTGAAAAAACATCTTTAGAGCTTTACTTGCTCTCTATATAGGCATGATATCAGGTCCCATCTGTTTTGAGTTATTACTAGAAACAAGTTTTCTATGCCACAGATACATGTAGAAATCAGGAATTGTTTTGTGGGTTTGTCTTCAAGGACACTTGGATATGGTTTAGTTTCCTACATTTTTTCTCACGCAGTAAAGTGGGATCACTTGAAATAAGTATTCAGAACGAATGCATAATTTCAAACTGTTGTATGGCATGACAAGCTCTAGGCAGAGACAAAATAGTCACGTACACAATGACACCAGTCCCTCACGAACAATTCCATTCCACTATATCCTTATACATAAGATCTCCCTGATATTTAAACTACGAGGATCTTGCTCTTTGGGAACTCAGATGGGTGAGCTAACAGCCTATGCAAAACATTGACCTTTAAAGACTTTTGTACTTGTCTGTAAAAATTTATAAAAGCATCTTGTCATTTCTCTGAAAAGCATTGTATTTGTCATAGCCACAATTCGCATAGGGTACTGGAGGGGGGAACATAAGGACCACAGACATACAGATTAAAAAATAGCAGTTTTACACACAAAATAACCACTGGATGGCAGCATTTTTAAACGAAAAAGTTCTTCCAAGGCTTGCTATTTATTTAAGCGCAGCGAACTAAAGCTGCCTTTTGTGCCTGGACTACAAACTAAATGCTATTTTGCATTTTGCTTTTAAAACACAAGCAGCCCGTTTGCAAACAGCGTGGTAGGAATTAGAGCGAGAGCACAGGCTTCAGAAAAATCAACGTCCAGTAATAAAACAAAGGGCTTTTTTTAAGAATCTCTTGCGGTTACTTGCACGGAGGGAGCCTTAGCTAAATTATTTAAATGGTACTTTGGTATATTTAATCTTCTGTATAAACTACATACCAATTTGAATGAAGCAGCATTTTAAGAAGATGTGGCACACTAATTCTAATGGCAGCGTTAGTGAAGTTATCAGCTTGAGAAGTCGCTCCAAGACGGTGGGAAGGAAACTCGCTGCCGTAGCATTTGCACAATCTGAATATTTGCTCTTAAACAGAACCAAGGTTCCAATAAATAGCCTAGCCTTCACACCCTTGGTGGCTTGTCTTCACAGGGACACTCAGAAATGTGTTAAGACAAATCAACTGCAATGGTGAAGCTAATGCAGAGATGCTGAAGCACACTGGGTGCCCATGGGAACGCTTTCTTTCAGAGATAAAATGGCCTTGGTTCAGAGAAATAAGCTACAGCAAACTAAAGCAAATCTGTTCTTGAACAAGAAGGTTTTCATAGGGTTTTAAGGCATTAACTTCAAAACTTCAGTTGACTGGATTTAAACATTTACAAGTATCCCTTTGTACATATGTCCCACACAAACTTTTTTTGAAGAAGCGTTAGGAGAGGTTCATTGGTTGCAGTGGCAACCAGGGATACCACGGTACGCTGAGAGTCTTGCAGAAGGTACGAGTCTGGCTGTACATTAACAAAACTAAAACAAACAAACAAACACCACTTACTAAAAAAAGCCTGTAAGAAATTTAATTCCATGGTAAGTCTTGTGTTAAAATCAGTTGTCCTTTCCCTGTCCCTTATCACAGAGTGATAAAGTCTATAAAAAAATATGTTCAAGCACAAGATGATAAATTATGAAAAGACAGCAGGTAGGACAAGACTCCTTAGGACACCAGCAGGCTGGATGCCCTTGTAGTCACAGTCGTGTAACGAAGCTCTATAGCCATATCTGTACCTGTAAGCTCAAAGGCACAGCCTTCCTTGGGCACTGGCACCGGCTGGAATAGCTCAGCTTGCACCCTCACTGCGGGCTCGTAGCCTGCAAACAGGACAGCCACAGCCATGCCACCCACGGGTCATCTTCCTGAACTGCTTTAACTGCTCCCCAGTGCTTTGAAATTGGTTGGCCAAGCCTACGGTGCACTGTTGAACTTACTAATGAGGCACAGCCTGAAAATCTGGGTCCCGTGCTGGCCGGTTTCCTGCATCATCTGGGAAACACTCCCTCGTACAGTTTTGTTCAAGTCCTCATCTGCAAGATGGGTGGTGCTGGTTTGCTTTGCCGGGGGAGGCGTCTGGCACTCGAGTCGCGCAAACAGCAAATGTTTAGCCACACAGATTGCATGGAGGGGGAGGGGAGGGAAAGTAAAACAAACTGAAACAGCTCTCCCTGCACAAGACACGCAGAACAAGGACTGCGTGGGAACATCGCTTCCCCAGACTAGGGGGAAAACAGAGCTCTCCATCTGCTCTGGGTGAGGAAGAGGACATGTGCTCTCCCCTGCCTCTTCCGTTTTATTCTAACATCTAAAAGTCATTTCTGCAAAGTGTCTGGGTAGCTGCTGATAACCAGCAGGTAACAACTCAGCATGGACAATGACATTTGGAGAGAGGGAGAGAAATGACAGCTTCACACCAGCAAAGCTGGGACATTTAGAAAGAGAGACAGGAAAAGAAATGAAGATGAAGGATCTTAAAGCTCTTCCTACTGGGACTCAAGAGATTAAAATACTTTACATACGGTACAGAATCAGTGGAAAGTACAATATAAGTTATGAAATGAAAATTGTATCTGAAAGCTAGAGCCTCCTAAAAGTCACCCATTTCTTCGCTTGTAGAATAATAAAACGACTCAACCCCCTCCATCCTCTAGAGCAAGCTCAAAAGTATGAAACAAGGAAAACTGTTACATCCCCTTCAGCCTGCTGATGAGTCTCTTGCACAATACGTAGTAATTTTGATTTATCTGAGAGACCTAAGATGGAAAAATAGCCTGAGGTAATTTTTCAAGCTTAATTTAGTTCATTTAATATTTAATGACTTAATGAAGCTGTCTATGTGCAGAGCTTTCACTCTGGGAAAAATCTTAACGTACATAGAGAACTTAGGAAATTGGCTTAAGAAATGTAAAAGCAAATCAGTAACTTAATTCATAAATGATTGACCTCAAGAATCCTAGGACATTTTCCAGACCCCCTGAGCTTTCAGCTCAAACCTCTAGCCAAGCCCTGATAGGGCAAAACACTGCAGGATTTTATTTCAATTGTACATTAAGAGAATTATTAAGACCATCTGTGTAGGACTTTTCTCTCTGCTGAACTGACTGACAAGAGATTTCCCTCGCCCCCCTCCCCTCCCTCCTCTTCTCAGATGACACTTCCACCTTGTATTTCCCCCTTCTGACTTTCTGGCTTGTCGGCTCTCCTCAACCTATTTTCTGTTCAGGAGCATGGGGTCATTCATTACCCTTCATCTCCAGAAAGGGGAGCCTCGCATTTTTGCTATGAACGTGACTTCTTTTAATGTACATTTTAATATACATTTTAAAGGACTTCCAGCCTTTCTGTGATAATATGTCATGTATAAGACTATAGTTATAACCACTGCTGGTTTAATCAGATCCAGAAGCTCTTGAAGGAGGTATGGTCTTTACGTCTACACAAGCCTGAAAGCTTGTCAGCCTGGGGACAGGGACTGGTTGGATGTCACCATACAGGAATTAAGCCCATACACTTTACGTAGATGATAATGACTGTTTCAGCAGTTGGTTTTTTGTTCTCCTTTAACCCAGCAGCAGCTCCTAATATCAGCTCTGACCTGGGAAAGAGAAGAGGACTTGGTTGCTTTTAAAGATGCAACATTTGGGGCTTTTTGGTAACCAGAAGCCCTGAGACTCAGAGAAGCAGCAGAATACAGAACTACCACTCACCACTGTTAAGACTGCAAACTCTTCATGAATCGCTGATTTCGTAGCTGTTCAAGTAAATATTTGCCACATGCAGATGTTTAAGTGTGGTGTAACAGTATGTTACATAGTGGTTTTGTATAAATATATAAACATCACTTAACCCAGGGGGCAGAATGCATAAGGACATTGAGCTGAGTGTATCTGACAGTAGGAAAATAAATAAATAGAAAGAAATAAAAGGGCTGGCTCATCCTTTTCAAGCCTTAGGAGCACTTAAACAGTTCTTCAGGCTGAATTACTTTTTTTTTTTTTTTTAAATCCACTAATGACATTTTAGATCATGAATCTGCCTGGATCCCAGTCTTACTCCCTCTAGCCACAGAGGCTGGGATTTTTTTTTTTTTTTCTCTTTTGAAAAAAAATCTCTGGAAGAAGAGATTCACTTCTACATTACGGCATTTTAATAGGTGGAAATGGGCCTTTGCCATCTATCTGTGCCTGCTGGAGCACTGAGCTGCTGTCAGAAATTGCTCTTCAGTAACATGATCCAGCCTCTGTATAAAGTGCGCGGTGGTTTTGTGTATATCCGTGTGTAAGTACATACCCCCGAGTTCATATTATTATTTCTGCTGCCTTATAGAAATTTTAAGCTCTCTCCACCAAGTCCTGGTTACGTCCTCAGATAATATAAACATCAAATCCATTTTTGCTCCATAGAAAAAGCTGCCAGTGCCTACTCTTCCCCACAGCGCAGGTTCTCAGCTGCTTTGGGGTAGTTTACAGCTTTCAGTGAAACTGCATCACTCCCACTCATCCAAGCATGCGTCCCACAGTCCAGAGTGTCTTAATGGCAGTGAAATGATAGGCTTTTCTCAGGTTGCTCATATTTACAGTAGAGAAGCAAGATTTCTCTCTCTGACACCTTTCAGACACATCACAGCGCAGATTTCGGGGAAGCAGCACTGTAGGCACGTAGGCGTTGGCGGCTGAACGAAGGCTTTGCTGCCACCAGGCGCGAGAGCGAGCGGAGCAGTGGGTGGCATCGTCCTATTAATACCCCGTCTTCCCTTTTCAAACACTTCAGCATAGCCTGCGGAGTATTTGCGGTCAGCAAAGCACTGGAAGACCCTCAAGGAAGGCACCATGCAGGTGTTGCTTTTAGAGCTCCATGGAGCTGTAACACACAGCCCCACTTCCCCCAGCAGCTGACTCCCCCCTATTTTTTTTCTTCCCCAGCTTTCTGCAGCCTTGTCAGAAGTCGGTCTTGTTTTGCACTGCATTCAGGACCAATTTTCTCGCCAGGTGCTGGTCTGTGAGAACATTCCCCTTTTTATATCCCACGGGCCCTGCACGAGCTGCTGCACCTGCTGTGCTCTCCCAGGGGAGACTTTACCATCGCTTTCCAGAAGCATAACTTACTGCCTGACCTCCAGAAAAATTTCTACTGCCAAACCTACAGCAACAGGAGATGTATAGCCAGGATGTGAGCCAGGAACGTCTCCAGAGAGTTAAAATATCAAATATAAATAGTTAGCTGGTTTGTCAAAATCCAGTGATACTAAATAAGTTTATCCTTGAGTGGTTTAATCTTGCATGAGATAAGGTACATCCAGTAGGAGACTGCCCCTACGGAAAGTCTAGTGACCTCCTGTTGATAAGACAACTTAATTAAAAACTATTTTCTCCTGGATTCCTGAGGCAAATGAGATGGTCAAAGAAGTTTTACAACTACATCCAGAGAGCACGCTGCCTGCAAGCTCTGAAGGCTGAGTCCTCACTAAAATACACTCCTCTTATGGCGTTGTGGCATCTTGTGGCACGCCTATCTCCAAAAAACCTGGTCAGCTGGGTCGGAACACTGCTGGCTCCATGAGGAGCTCACCTCTCTGCTCATTAGGGGCAAAAACTGCCACTGCGTGGCTGTGGGAAAGGAGGAAAATGGTGAAAGTCTGCCAAAAAATAAAGAACTAATGCAAACTAACTTTTACAGAGTGGTTAGAGCTGTGATTACCTCCTCCTCCTTCTCCACTGAACCTCTTGAAATTCTGTCTTTCAAGAAAAGCCCTGTAGAAGTTAATAGTCATGAATTATCTCTCCATATAGGTTAAGTCACACCTGCAAGATTGCTCTCGCAAGGCTATTTCTTCATGCAGCACATGGCCCCCAAAGGATCTCAGCACAGAACACTTTTTTTTTTTTTATCAGAGCCCACAGGTTTCCACACGTGCTCTGTTTTGTTCCACAAAAAGTAGAAATTAAAAATATTTCACAGGGAAAATTGATGGAAAATTGGTGTTAAAAGGATGGGTCTGGAGCAATCCTACCTTTTCTTGGCCAGCTTTTGTTATTCTATGGATGTCAAACAACTGTCCAGTGTAGTACTGCACCCCACTGAACAGAATGACAGCAATAGAGTCCCCTTCCTTCTCAATTACAGCAAGGATATCTTCAATCCTCAAGGTGTCCTCCCCCTAAAACAAAGTTAAAGCACACATTTTACATCAACTCTGGCAGTAATGAAACTGTCATTTCTTATTTCATAATCTATATTTTACCATGAGCTGTGCTGCTTGCATAAGGAGATCAAAAGCAAATCCTTAGCACGGTAATGATATACAAAAGTAGTGCTATGAAGTAGCCTATGAGTAAGTTACCTCAAAAAAAAAAAAAATCGTTAGCAAACTTATCTTGAAAGTGCCAGTTATAAAAAGTCTATTCACTTCATAGTCTAGCATGCTTCATGCTCTTTAATATTGCAGACAGTTTTAATTTACAGTAAAAAAAATCCTGGTGCAAACAGCATATATAATGGGGTTTATGTGGCATCGGAAATTCGTGACACCCACAAGACTTGAAAGTTGTCTATCAGTTTCACTCTGCATTTTTCTGATAAACTTCATATCCCACAGGAAGCTATTATAAACCTGCCATATTTATATTTCAAAACCAGTAAGTCTCACAACATCAAAAGTACAAAAATTCCCAAACCTGGGGTCATTAAATAGAGAGGAATTTTAACAAAAAGAAAAAAACAAGCCACCTCATTCTCGATTCTTTACAGGAAAATTACTGCCCCATCCTCCTCCCATCTTCCTAGCAAGGGATCATGTAAAACATACCACCACCTAGGGATCAATTAGATAGTGAAAACCTAGAATTAAATTAGACTTGTTACTGAGAAGAGCTTGGGCAAGATTGTTGAATTGCAAGCGACTGTTATTATCTCAACAATCTTTGCAAATCTATCAAGCATTCAGGAGTGGGCTCTTTACTCACAAGATGACTCAGATTTCAGAAGCAAAAGGTCACCATCAGTTTATAGTTAGGTGGCAAAGTTCTTAATACCATAAAAGTGAAGCAAGGCAGTCTTTCAAATTAATCTTAATTGCATATTACTCAAAGCAGACCTTTCCTGTGCTGACACGCAGGCTGCTGTTGTTCATGTTATGGCAATCTTTTACCTTAGGACATTAAAAGGACATTGGGGTTTCTCAATGAGCTATTATATTTTGCAGTTCTTTCAGGATGCTGTCAGGTTTTGCAAGCAGGCAAAATAGGGAAAATAACATTTTTTTTGTTCAGCAAGGCAAAAGCACTAGTTGAACCAGGCAATTATAAAATGGGTTCTAATAGCAAAAAAATATACACAGAAACAGAATACATGATTCATAGATTTTACCTAAAAGCGTTAGTAGGAATAGATTATAACTTCTGCAGGCAGACACTAGAATATCTGAGAATGTATGATTGCTCTCCTATGAAATATGCTTCTGCCCTTAGCAACAGCAAGCAGAAGGGATGTATTTCTCACCAACCTCCCGTGGCTGTATCACGAGCATGCATTTCTCCACATCAAGTCCATGAAGTCGAAGTTGGGACTCAACAGCGTACTGGAAGAGATTTCCATGCAGAACATGTTAGCGCAATTACATGATAAAACAACTAAAAGAAAAACACACCAGAACTTCAGAAAATGGATTCAGATGCCTGCCTTTCAGTAAAATTAACACTTGAAAGCCTAATCCAACTCACTGAAAGCTTTCTAGATTTCCTTTGGTTTGAGAAAGATCAGAATTTAATTCACAGCATCAGATGGCAAGGATAAAGTCAAAGCCTAAATCCGACCAGATAAATTCATGGAGCAGAACGAGGCTAGAAATGTGGTGGAGGATGTGCTTTATCAGATTCCAGCAAGCTAAGCCTGCATGGGTAACAGCCATGGAGAAGACTGACCATCACCTGTCCAGGGGCCCCGGGTACCCCCCTTTGCTTGGCAGCACATGCTAAATCCCAGGCTGTCACACACATGCTGCTGGCCAGGAACAAAACCTTTGGCCAGCACATGTATGCTGTCCCATGCTATTCTCACATCTTAGATTTGGCTCCACAGCTGGGAGGAAATGAGAGCTCTCAATTCTCAGGCTATTTTGAAAATCTTACCCACTGATTTTATCAATAAATAACGGTTCTGGAGATGACATAAAAATCATCGAATAATACTATAAAACAGTAAAATTACATGAGAGGAACTGAAGTGATGGCAGTGGCTCAGGTTATTACTGAAGTGCTGCAGAAATTTAAGTAGATGGATTCCAAATGTGCAAGTGTGCCTGGAACAGACATGGGATTAGTATGACCGTTACTTAGAATAAAGGTAATTTGAGGTTTATACACATCTGTGCCACCATCTTCATTACAAATAAACCTGTTAGTAGCTTGAGTCATTTTTATCGCACCTTAGAGATGGAATTTGTTATCAATTTCCATGAGTTTATGGAGTTGATGATAAAGTAGCAGTGGGCCACAAACCCAAAGATTAATTTGCTCTAAGCTGTGATACACAGGATATTGTCTTCTGTTTTATAGCAGACAAATTATGTTTGAACTAGTAATCTGAAGTGCTAAGAACAAACATTTCCATCTCTGTCTGGGGATATATAGGTTTTAATGTTGTGAGTTTGTATTGATTTGGTTTCATAAAGTAAAACAGCAACAAGAATTAATAAAACATTTACAACTTCAGTTGATTTAGGCCAGTATTTTGCTCAATGTCTTTAAAAAGACTAATAAATCAATGTACCCATTCAATCTTTTCCTCTTGTAACATTTTTTATTTGAACAAAAGGAATAAAGCCACGATCTGTAAAACATGCTGAGCTCAAAAGCTTCTGACAGATTTTTTTATTGTAATGTTACTTGGACAAGATGAGCTAATAAATATTCAAATCAGGCTACTGATATTCTTTGGAAAAATACGATTAATAATACAAATATGGTGAAATATTAATTTCTTACATGGTCAGAGGGAAAGGCTCTGGCTTCTAGAAGAATTTTATAGCGTCTTGGAGTAGGCTTAAAGAAAGATAGCTGTTAAGAACAAAAAAACCAAAAAGTTATGTTGAAATGTATCTAAGCAGAGATGAGAGAGATGCTCCCAGTATATAACTTAATAAAGACTGCTTTACTTTCATGCAGACTACAGAGAATCCCCAGAAGTTACAAACATTTCTTTGTCCATATAACATTTATCAAAGTAGGAAAGCATTATAACACTGTATTTCAAATATCCATAACAAAGGCCACAAAAATCCAGCAGCGAAAACTTGCACTTACAGGAATTGATGGCAAAGCTTTAACTGAGGCCAGGGAAGCGGGGATTTCACCATTCCTGCCCTAAAATATCCATTATTAAATCATCCCCTCCTTCGAAACAAGCCTTACCAAAGGACTAGGCCTTCTGCAAAGACCTCGTCTTGACACCTTTAGGTAAATGGCCTTTCCTTCTCAGCTCTTTCCATGGAGGCAAGGTCAGCTTGCCACCATGCTGAGAGGACTAGGAGAAGGCTTACAAGCCCTCCCGTTCATGCTAGGAGTGGTTATGCAGAGCTCAGCACAGGCTGTGTACCCGAGCAGTTTGGCATGAGTCTGGCTGTGTTGCACCTGATGGCTTGTGCTTAGCCCCATCCTTCCCTGCTTTGGGTTTCTTAATTTAACAGAAGGCAGAGAAACATGTTACAGAGGAGTGGATCCAACTGAAAAATCTTTTTTTTGTGTGAATCACACAAAATTAATCTTCATATCTTCATTCAGCTGAATGAAATCTTTGGTAATACTAGAGAACCAGAGACAGGCTGTATGCAACAGCAGAGAGACATGCTCATAAGGAAATCACATCTATGGCTACCTCATCATAAAAATCAAAATCAGCTGCTTTATCATATTTTAGGGGATATATAAACCAGAGTAACTCAAAATGCCATCTCTTGTATGAAACTGCATTTTAAGCTTGGCTGAAATTACAGTTTTGTCTGGCTCACAGTTGAACTCTCGCTTCTTAAACACCGAAATTTGGTATGAAATTCAAATTTGAGAAGTTGTTTGTAAATGTCTCTTAAATAATAAGATCCCCTCTCTGAGGACTGACATGCAGCATATGTGAGAACAGCTCAAACTTCCCCTACAGAGTCCTTGGAAATATTTCTCTGTCCAGCTTTTCTGCTTAATATTAAGTGGAGCCAAGTCTTACACAAGCCAAAGAATCATTCAAGATACAATTCCCAAGGCTTAAGAAAAGTTAGGCTGTCTTTGTGGGGTCCTCAGAAAACTCTTTGCTTATATTCACAAAGAAAGGAAAAAAATATTTGTCAACACAACATCAAATAGACGTCATAAAGACATACCATCAGGAGGTGCAAGTTAACAGTTAGGCCATTCATTAGGGCTACTTCATGTCTTTGGGCCCCTGTAATAGCAAAAAAAAAACGGGTTAGGAGGGTTCTTTATAATTTCGGAGAAATCTAGTATAGTGTTGAGAAAGCAAAAGTATGTTTTCAGTCAATGTCTCTCTAAAGACTGGAAAGTAAACAAACATTTGAGGTGTCATCACAGCGAAGTAAAAAGATTTCTTGTCTGACTCACTACACCACACTGGCAGGAAAATATTTATTTTTTCAGGTCAGCCACAGAAAAGAAAAAACAATGAAGTATTTCCATTTCCTGGCAAACCACCGGTGGATTTATTATCATCAATGCCTCAGACAAAAATCAGGTCAGAAGACACCACGTGAAGCAAGACTTGCAGGCTTATTTTTGTCATCATTTTATATGTAAAGCAAGTCACAACCGCTATTGGAAGCGGTTATTGTAACGTCAAGCTAAATCTCATCCCCAATAAAAAAACCTCAAGCAAAATTGGCCTATTGAATATAACAGACCATTATTAAATGTAGAAACTTAGCAAAAAGCAGCCATGCCCACATAGTTCCAAGGAGGCTAATAACTGATGCTTTTTGGCTTCAGCTAATCATGGGCAGAGCTAAAGGAGTAACAACTAATTGTTATTACCAAGCATTTAGTAACAAATTCGCAAACCCTTATCAACCACTGGTGAGAGGTTTTAGGCAGGACAAGGGACTGTGTGTTGGGCAGGGTGTCACTGAGTTATGGAGAAAATAAATTCTGTTTCTTTCAGTTTTGGCTGACGTCTGTTGTTGAAAAGCAGTACTTCACCCTTGACAGAAGTCAGTGCTTTGAGAGCCATCTTCAGCTGGAAGATGGGTTCACGTGCCTTGCCCCAGTCATCACCCCAGAAGTGGAATTGGCCAAAGGTGGAACAAGGTTGCAGACAGGGAGGGATGAAGACAAGCGTAAGCAGGCAGGGAGGGCAACAGCCACCCTTGAGATCAATAAAGAGGAAAGGAAAATATGATGTTGGGGTAAAAAGAATAAGGGGAGCCATAAGAAATGGGGAACTGAATCCTGGCTTTCTCCTGTCCCTGCCTTGGAGGGCACACAAGGTCCCAACCAATATGGGGGAAAGGCAGCAAGAGCACCGAGACACTCCCACCATATCCCACAGAGTTTAGGTTCATGGAGTTATTACTTTGCCAGCCTAGGAAAAAGACGTAACCGTGGGTTGAACTCAATACAAGCAAATACAACCAAAGAACATGGAAAACTATAATTAGGAAGGGCTTATTCATAATTCCTTGCCAAGCAGGCCTTAGCTTCTGCCACCACAGGAAAAGCTGAGAACCATTCTGACTCAGATATTCAAGGACCTTTCTTTATGTTACTGAAATCTCCATGTATTAGACAGAAAGATTTGTCAATAGTGGTCAGTGACTCCAGAGGATCTGTCCAGGGGATGAGCCAAGAGAAAAAAAGAGATGTCATGAATAAGTTCCCTCCTTCAGACACCAGGAACACCATCAAATTTGTGGGAAGAAATATAAGTAGACCTAGTTCTTCGCAGGGAAAAATTAGCTCTTTTCCTCACTTAAACTCCTCTCCTTTGCTTTCTTTTCTTCCCTCTGATAGCATTGCATCTTCAGGCTCCATGCTGCTGGAAGAGGTCACCTTGTGGCTGTTCTCTTGCAGATACAGAAGACAGCTAGAGAGAGTGATTGCAGCTCAAAACAGTATTATTTGCAGTCTTAATATTTCTATGGAACTCTTGAGGCTGCAAAAAGGAATAGCATCAAGAAATGGTATTGTTCTTATTTCTCCCTCTGCTCCTTCCAGGAAATCTGTGGCTTTCACAGCAAATTCTGCATGAGCAATCCTCTGCCTGCTGTACCCTTTCCGTATAAAACAAATGGTTAATCTGTAGATCACTTTTAGCTGCATGCTAGCATCCCAAATTAAATATGACACTACATTTGTCATGTAAGTCTTGGTCTTCTGTAAATTATATATTTATTAAAAGCTTTCCATTATTGAATTTCATGCCCACAAAACAAACCTCATCCGTGTCATTGGAAAACTGTTATCCTTTATAACCTGCACTGCGTTTCAGAAAACAACCTTTCTATGATCCAATTAACCTATTACAATATTCAAAGACCCGGCACACAGGAGATAAAATTATGTTTGCTTTCTTTATTTCCTAACTTTATACCATATCTCCAAGACAGGCTAAAACCTGTATGTTCTGCTTGATAAATTTCCTCTTTAATAAAAGGAAGCAGCATTTGCAAAGTACAACTTCAGAGACAATTATGATTGCGTTAGGCAGACACTGCCATCCTTCTCTGACTGCAGTGGGAGCCTGATCCTC
Source organism: Egretta garzetta (assembly GCF_000687185.1). Lineage (NCBI taxonomy): Eukaryota > Metazoa > Chordata > Aves > Pelecaniformes > Ardeidae > Egretta > Egretta garzetta. Next base: position 3,311,246 of record NW_009260274.1, on the reverse strand, counting down.
ACCAGAGTAAGTGAAAAGCATTTTGTAAAATGATTGAAAAAAAGGCTAAGGGCCCCAATTCTGAACAGAGTTTGGTTATTTCAAATCATCCTTATCACTCAAAGTCACTACAAATCTGCTCAGCGTTCAGTCTTCCCTCAACAGAGACCTGCCTGAGCGCGTTGTACAGCAGCAGCCACACAGTTAATCTTGTTCCATCAGAAGGTGATCCTGCCAAGGTTGTAATGTTTTAATAAAGGCTGGCAGGAGAAGCCAAGATTACCGCCACCACGTTATGCCACTCGGCGTGAGCATAGGAGAAAAAAAAAAAAGCTTTGGCCTCCACTGACCTTGACTCTGCATTTCACAATGTATTTACTACTGTAACTTTCATTGAACAAGAAAATGTGACCGCATTTAATAAGCAAGGTGTTACAGCACTATAAACCATTAAATGGACAAAGATATTTTATGATCTTTAGTCCACTCCTAAATAAATCTCACCAAATAATTTTTACTTACTTCTACTTAGAGTGAGAAATGACAGTTCCTCCTCCCCCATAACATATTAAATATTGAATAAAAAACAGGGTAAAATTCTGTTTATGTTCTTACATTAAATTCACTAAAAAAGGAAATTCAGAATTCACTCAACTCAGTATAACACCTTGCTGGAAAACAGTACTTAATAGAGACCATTTTAACATAACATTTTTCCTGCATTTATTCTCTTAACCATTTCACTATTACTGCCCATTTTAAAGAACAGATTTTATTACAATGCATCCATTATTTGGGAAATATTAATTCATTTGCATTCTAAGAATCACTCACCTAGGTCCTGAAAAAAGCTATGAGGATATTTTATAAATAAAACCCTGCTGGCATGTGAATCTGAGGGCCAGATTTGAACCCAAACCACTTTTTATAGTTCAATTAAACAAAGTCCAAAAAATCTGGAGAACAAAATCCAAACTGATAATGTTGACATGCCCTTCACTGCTGAGGAAAACAAGACTATGAAACCCTTCCCAACAAAGAAATTTGAAAACAAAAGTAGGTTAATGGTAAGGTGACCTCAGCCATCATAATTTTTTAATAGAAAACTTTAAAATATATGTTTAAAATGAACAAAGTTGTAATAAGCTCCTTGTAGTCTGGCCATTGTGATAAAAAAGCACCAGTGTCATACAGAGTTTGGAAAAAAAAAAAGGAAAAGAAAAACAGAGACACTGATAAGAAATTAGCTAAATTTTAAGCAAAGCTCTCATTTATCTCTCTTTACACCCAGAATACTTTATTTAAACAAATATTATAATGCACACTGAGCTGGCAGCCTCTACAAGACAGATGGTTAAGGGAAAAAAAAGTCTCAGTCTGACTCCCTGCTTTCTGCAGCACCTCTTAACCTAAAGCTGAGGCCAAACTGATGCTGGCACCGGTGCTGGCAGGAGGTCAGTGCTCAGCCTGCCCCCACACCCTGCGGGGAGTTCACGAGGGCCCACATTTTGCAAACGGAGCAGTGGCAAACATTCACAGAAGGTGATGCAGAGAAAGATGATAATTCAGGTGCTTCAAGCTGCCCTTTGGGGGATCTTGGCTCTTTCTCCTGGTTATGTGAAGACCATCAATGGTCTACCTTGTTACTTTACTAATTTAAGTGCCTGAAAGTACGTAGCGTGACTACTCTCCCATTCTCATAAGCCACAAGATAAATTCTCCACCCTCCAGTTAATTAAGTTCAACGTTTCCAATTTAAAAGCCCTTACTATGCATTGGGCTAGTTGTGCCACTGGTCACATTTCCTCACCTGCCCACAGCTTCCCAGTTACACCCTACCAGAATGAGAACATCTGCCTGCCAGGAAAGATCAAACCAGAGAAATCCCTACATCAGCTGCCTTCAGCATTCCAACACCCTCCACCACTTTACATTCTCACATTTTTATGTTCTATGATAGTTAATGGATGAATGTACTGAGCTTGCCCTTGAACATAATGAAAGCAAGAACAGTAATTTCTTAACCTCCTGAGCAATACTAGGTACTATGGTAGCAACTTCCAAAATCAGAACAACAAATCTGCATTTTGGTTTTTATTTTATTCTGCAGATGGGGTTGCCCCGCATACCCCAGTGATGCCCAGTCTAGCCACACTTACTTACATTATTTTAATGCTCACATCATGGATAGACCACCTATAACTATATTTTCTTATATGTGCTCTGCTCCAATAATAATGTCCAGTATTTTAGCTACTTGGAAACTTCACGAAGTCAGGAAGTGATTTTATTTATAAATATATAAATAAACCTGTCATGGAACATTCCTTAATGTCTCTGTTTCCAGTTGTTCAGACCCCATTTGCTTCTCTTGAAGGAGAAAAACCGTAACTTTCACATTGAACGCTTGTCTATAGTTGGAGGAGAAATTACAAGACAATATCTAGTGTACAGTAGGTCAACTTAACCATAACAGTCTTCCCTAGCAAAGGCACAAATGAACACATGATAATTCAGTTCAGACAGTCAGTATTGACAATTGCATTCAACAGCTTAATTGAAATACTGGCCAAATCTCACTAAAATCTGCTAACCTAGCCTTGACAATGGCTTTAAGGGTTGGGGATAAAAAGGGTCTGTGAGAAACCCTGCCAAGATCATTTCTCTTCCCCCTTCCGACAGCAACAACCCTGAAGAAAATCCCAGTGAAAGATTATTCCAGCAACTACACACAGGTTAGTAAGAGACAGTGGAGGAAATTTGCATTCAGACTCAGACGACCGCTTTCATGGCTGGCAAACTCACCAGAAGTCTCCAGGGCTCCTTCTCAATCTCTAGAATAACCAGATGCATTTACTGCCAAGGTCCGACAGCACTGCAGACTCCTCAAGGGGTACAGCAGGGTAATGGGAACTTACAAATAGCAGGTCCTGCCCCAATTATCTGCTTCATTGACATAAGCAGTCCTCAAATATGAGGCTGGATTTAGTGGGGAGGAAAGGAGGAAAAGCAGAAAATGTCTAGATAGAAATCATTTTTCAAAGGGGAAAGTTCACTGGTTTACTTCTAGGAGAGAGACAGAGAATCCATAACGCCAAGTGCCCTTTAAAAGTGCTTCACACGTTAGACCAAGTGGTTTATGATGCTCCAAAAGACCCTTTGCTGCAATTAGTTTCATGATATGCATATGCTCATATATTATTGCATACATTCATCTCTTAAATAATTTGCAGCCTTAAAATAAAGTGTTAGTCCATGCACAAAGAAAAACTACTTTAAAACAAAATAATGTAAGGAACTAAGTTCTGGTTACAGAGTTTCAGGACTTTCAGTCTTAAAAGAAACCAAATTTGTTTTCATTTTGAGATAAAGATTTTTTTTTTTTCTCTGCAGTTCACACCTACCAACCAGCTCAGCCATCAGGTCCAGGATGCACTCGTCTGCCAAAGCCCATGGGCGCTGACCATTGAAATGGCCATGAACACCTCTGAAAAGGAAGAGGCAGATGATGAAAACATAGGACTGATCCAAAGGGAACAGCATAAGAAACGTACCTGATTTGGAGATCCCACATTTGGAGAAGGGAAAAGGAGGAGATCTGCCTAAGATGAGCACAGGACTTTTACCACGCCACCAAACCTCACGGTCAACACAGTTTGTTGGTTTGGTTTCTTACAGGTTTTCAACTGCTTGAAAACTATTTATTCAGGCCCCCAAAATTCCTCTAGAAATCCCATAAAATTAGAGATGATAGCTTTTTCACAAGCTCTCTGGAAGTGGCTGCATGGATACAAGAAGCCTCCGGGAACAGGCACGCCATGAAAGGGCACAGCGGTGCCCAGTGCAGGATGGCACCCCGTAACCCTGGCTCACATAAACTACACAGAGAGCAGAGATCACCCTGCAGTTACTCCATCAGCACCTTAGCTGAACATCGTATGGTGCAGAGGATGATAGACTTGAATACTGCCTTGCTCCCAGAAAGAGAAATACTTCTTGTCAGAAACAATTTCTATCCTCCTGAATCTCCTGTCTGAACTCACCCTCCTGCATAACCCAGCAGGTACTTAATGTATATTCAGGGAAGCACCTATCCAAACAGAGCTGCTTGCAAATTTTCATTGCTTCTCTTCTCCCTGCCAAATTGTTCTAGATCTAAGTGTGCATAAAGCTTTTGGGTTTGACAGAGGGCATTTAAAAACTTTATTTTCCAAACTGTTCCTGTCTACAGTGGATCATACAGGCACCTTAAACCCAAAGGCATCACTGCTCTGAAGTGACAGATATGTACATTCCGTTCTGGATTAAGTGCTCTGAAGTAATTTTTGCTTCAAACGTGACAGCGGAGTAAACTTCTAAGGTAGTCACCATGCATATATATATATACGTATAAAGTTGCAAAGTTTCTTAAACATGCAGGATGTAGCCTACAGCAAATGCAAATGAAGGCAGATTGAGAAAAATAATAATGGTGCTAATCCAGGGGAACATTGCTCTGGGCTTCCATCTCACACTGGATGATTTTTGTATTTGCCATGGGGTACTTGTAGAGTTGGAAATGCCAGGCAGCCTGTGACTGAGGCAAACCAAGTATAAAGCTGTTTCAGAACAGGGACAAAACCAGTAGAAAACTGGGTAGAGACAAAAAAAAAAAAAATGTGATGAGAGAAAAAAAAAAAAAAAAAAAAAAAAAAAAGAACGAGTAATAAACCTTTTAAAGCAGAACTGGCATACAACATTCACTCAAAATCATGAGAAGACATCGTGGCAGATTAAGACATGAGAAAAGAGGGTGTATGAGACACTACCAGCTAGTCCCCCATGCCTAAGGCTATTTAAAAGATTGGTTTTCCCTATCCATCTCCTACTTTCCCTTCTCAGGTAGAATTTTTTTCTGTCTCCCACACAAATTACCTGGATGCTTTATAGTCAGATGCTTTCTGATTGACTTGGGTCTAATGCACGCCTCCTAGGGAAATTTCCAAAAGAACCACAGTCCTAAAGAAAAGAAGAACTGCTGCAAAAAGCATGATTTGTATTAACTGTTTCAGGGCTCTTATCTTTGCAAAACACCATTTGCTTTTGGACTCATTTAGGTAAACAGCTGAAGGAGGGCACAGGTACAACTGGACATCTCTTACAGATATAACCACCTCCCTGCATTCAACAAGTCCAACCCCACACAGGCGAGGAGGAGGACCCTGATCCCTAATTCAGATAAGGTCATGGCACACTAGCTGACTGCTTCTCGCCGTTTTAGAATTGCTCTCTGATGAGACCTCGATAGCAGAGAGCGGGCGGTGTGAAATAGCACTCATTTACAAGAACATTTCATAGATGAGGAATAAAGGCAGTAGGTGGGTAGGGGAGAAAATGTGGTAAGGGGCAGGATTAGCGCTGAAAGTTCCTCCCTTCCATGAGACTATAATGCAGCTGCTTTCCCTGAAGACAGTGGTATGTGTTTCACAAACAGCAAGACATTTATTGCTAATTTCCCTTCTTATTCTTAACCGTAATATAGCGATCAAGGGACTTTGAGGTAATACAGACTGTTAAAATAAAAAAAATCCAAAGGTTTTCCGTGGCTCCCAGCCCAAGGGGATCTGTATTTCTGAAAGAGGATAGCAAACATAATAAGATGGGAAAAAGAAGACCTAACTACCTATGGGATTCTCTTTTATTAGCTTTCTCTGATTTTATAGCCATTAGTGTCCTTCTAATGGGAATTTACTGATGAAAGCTCTCTCTACCAGCATACAGGACTAACAAAATTTCAGAATAAATTTCCAAGTTATCATGAAAACAGATATGAGATTTTGAGCATGACAATATTTTATTTTGAGAAGAAAACATGGAAATTCAAGTATATTAAAAGAGGGGAGAGGCAGCATTAATAATAATAATAATTATTATTATTATTATGGCACATCTTCCAGCTTGCCTCCCTCTTGATGGCAAATATAAATGCCACAAGACAAATTATTGCAGCTAAAATGGTAGTTAAAGGCATATTCTTGGACCCTTTTTTTTATTTTAATTACATGAAACTCTGTAGCCTTTGCTGATGGCACAATACATCCTATTACACTTAGGTTGTAAAATTCTATGCTCTGCCTGAGAGAATTTATATCTCTGTATATTATGCCACCCCTCTCTCAGCTCTGGTAGGCACTGGGGGTAATAATCTTTAAGGACACAACTGCAGAGCTTCTGGCATTCCCCTCAGACATGGACAGCCTACGTCTCGTTTTTTTTCCTCTGCACCCTAGGTAGCAAGAGGGAGATTTAAATTGTGGTACCCAAATTAATGAATACAACACACAGCCTGGAAAATCATAACACATCACACAAACAGAATTATTTCTTAAACTACTGTGAGAGTTCCTCATTGTGCAAATTAATTTTTAGTCGGTTACCATTTTATTTTCAATTTGGCAAGAAATCACAGTGCCACATTTTATTCGCTGAGGTCTGGTTGATTTAAAGCTCGCTAGGGGAGCTAGAAACACATTTTCTGATATGATCCCAGGGTTTCAAAGGAGATAACAAAAGGGATTTAAATTAATTGCCAGCTTCAGGAATCTTCTGCGCTCATCCAAATCTTGTTCAAGTGGAAATTTCCTTCTTGTTTCTTTGCCAAAAATGATGCAAGGTATTTAATGAGCCAATACAGACTCTTTAGTTTGATGGTGGTTTCAAGCAAAGAAATAGCCAAAAGAAGGGAAGACATATCCAAAGAAAAAGAACTGTATGGAGCAGTAGATTGAAGGCAAACCTAAAAAAACCCAGGGCATTAAACCAGGCATTTACCGCTCTAACATACAACCTGCTGAAGGGTACAACGCAGAGATGACTCCTGCCGAATGGCAGAAGTAGCGAGTTCATCAAACAGAATATGCCCAAGCTCCACCAAGGCGCACTGCTGCTTGCAGGGCTGTTCTAGCCTGCAGGATGAGTTCAGCACACAGAACCAAAGATGCCTTTTGATTCACTGAAAACTGTCCCTTGCTACTGCAGGTGCTATATTATAAAACCCACCACAGACTTGGGGTTTTTTGTCAGAAGCCTGTTGCCAGACTACTTCAGTGTTTAAAAGTATATATACATATGTAGTTTCTAGGCTAGGTTTATGAATTCCTAGCTTATATTTATTGTTCCAACATGTTATTTCATGTAAGTGGCTCCTTCCCCCCGCCCCATGTTTACTCCTTGATACATTCACAGAGAACTATAATTTCTCCTTTCAGCCTTCATTTTGCTCCACTAACCAACTCTAATCCTCAAGACTTCCATTCAGCAGGTTCTCCACTCCCCAGTCACCCTACCAGCCCTTCACAAGGGCGTAACAACTGACTACAGCAGACACCTTTCTGTTTTCATGGTTCCACTTTAATGGGTTATTCAGATGTGAGAGACATTGCCTTCTGCAATGAGTATGTTCGCATGCAATAATGATTTTATAAATTACATTAATTGCTTAAAATGTTGTGGTGGGGGAAAAGGAAAACAAGACACTGCAAAACACCTATTGGCCTTTATCCAGCCAAACAAGTCACTTGAACCTTGGTCTTTTAGATTTCAAAAAAAATGGATTATTGGCTACTCTAGGCTAAGGTAAGCATGGAAGAGAAAACTCTTCATCCCTTTTTGACCCTCATTCAATAAATCTTGGGTTTAGCTGAAATCAAACCAGGAAGAAAGATGAAGTCTCAAAGGCTCTTTTTTAATCCATATTAAGAATGCCAGTGGCTTGAATTTGTAATCTTTATACATTAGCATAAAAAGAGAGGACTGAGGAATGTGGAAAAAAAGAATAACAAAGCAGAACAAGTATGTGGGAGGCAGATATAAGAGAAGAAAGCTATAACCCACCTTTTAAAGGGGTGGGGGGGGGAGAAGGGACAGTGACACTGTAAAGGAAACACAAGAAAGAAATGCATGAAAAAGCTTCTTCCTCTCCAGGCCTTACTCTAATGAGTTGCCATCACCGCGCAGAGCTAAAGCTATGAGCTTCCCTGCCCTTGACAACAGCTACCAGTAATCTTCCTTTTCACTCTTGCCATCAGCTATAAGCAGCGAAAACCATTTAAACAGACAAGTATAGTAGCTATTTGAGATGAGTCCCAAGACACAACAAACAGAAAATGCGATAAAACAATTTATAAGAGAGCCAGAATCTATATCATTGCTGACTTGAAGGATGCACCTAATTTGCATGCCATTTCTTAGATTCTCGCTACTTATTTATCTAAGCTACAGACACTAAATTCCATGCTGCCAACACACAAGATCAGCTTCGGCTGGTAACAGCTACTACCTTAGACTGGATTTTGCTAAGCTCTCCTTGGTGACTGGAATAAAAGCATCCATTTCTGCATCTCCAACCACCTTTGCAGCCCCCAGCACCCGACCCTGCCCATCAGCCTCTTTAAGCATAACTTGTTCTGTTCAAATTTAGCTTGACCTCATCCTGCCTTTGCCAGTTGCCTTAGGTGCACCTGCAGCTAGCAGGATTTTGTTGAGTTTAGTTTTTGTTGTGCTTTGGTTTGGGTTTTTTTTTTTTAAAAAAAAAAAAAAAAAAAAAAACAAACCACTTTCTGATTTATTCTGGCTAAGGTGTTTAGGGCCAAGCTGTATTTTTGGCAAACGGTCTTTTTTTTTGCTCCCTCTCTTCCAAGGGCTTGCAATCACGTTCAGCCATATTTCCCCCTTAGGTACAGCTACTGAAGATACTTTTGATCTTCTGGAGAAACATGCTGCCTACCTGTTTCTTTCAGATTTTTATAATCATTTAAAATCCTTTGCTCTAGCAAAGACAACCATAAGAATGGAAGCCAACCAATGAAAAAGTACAGTGAAGGAGCTGAAATATATTTGCGCTCCCAGTGCATCACTAACAGATAAGAGTGCTATCTGACTTCTACCTTTCGAAAGAGCTCAGCTGTTTCCCTGATAAAGTACGATAATCATACAGAAATGGACACGGTTGCAATTTTTTCAAATGACTGGAGAAACTGCAGCATTGCGCTGAATGAATAACTAGAAGGAACGAGTACTTCCCAAAGTTCACATTCATTCCCATTCATTCTCAATCTTCTTCTCACTTAGAAGAATGCAAGTAATAAATAGGAAACAGTAAACTATTTTTATTAATGCACAGCATTCCCATATTAAAAAGTGAAACAGCAGCTACAGAGGTTTCACATTTACATTGTGAAGCCTCCATCTACAGCCTTTCTACTGAAACAAGGCTGCCCGGTTAGCAGAATTAGCTTTTCCTCTTCTGCCTCCCCATATTCCCTCTGCTCTCTCACCATGAAATCACATCAGTTCCACTCATACCCCGCACCTTATAAAAGTGTTCATCTTTTTTCCAGCTTGCTCACTCATCTGGATGTCATTTTCCTTTCCCATCTTCAGCTCCCTGATTTTTACTTATCTTTTTTCTTACTCCTCCCTGGCCCAGCTGCTCAGGTAGGTGCTGGACATCTCAAAGCACAGACTCGCCATGGAAACAAAGTATAATAGAAGAAAAAAAAGAAAAAAAAAAAGTTTTTTTCCTCCCCCATGTACCTAAAAGTTTCCCATCTGTTATGATGACAATGCCCCTTTCCCTGCAATGCTGAAATGTGTCCCTCTTTTGTCCTCCCGTCTCTCCTACATGAGCTCCGTTTGGCAGAACTCACTGCCATCCACCCTCAGCTCCTCACTGAGATGCTCCTGAGAAGACAGGAATGCTTCTTTCTAAATAGAATGAACTTGTCAGGCAGAGACCTGGTTTAAGAGGAGCCAAAAACCTGCCAGCGCTGGCAGCAGCACCACCTGCGCTCGGTGCTATTTCAAGGGGAACTGCCCATTGCAAGGCCTGCTGGGCCAATCACACAGTTAAAAATACTAATTAGAAAATGACATGGCCTTAAACTTAATCATGTTCACCAGCAAGCAGCAGCAAACAAATGAGTTTTTGTGTCTTGTGTATAAACACACATAGCAATTGGATGGGGATGATTAAACCGTGCAGGTCCTCCAGATGAGCCACCACACGCAGCATGGGTTATCAGAGCTGGAAGTTTCTCTTTGCCTGTTTTACTGCTCGTGCTTTTAAAGGAGATTTAAATAGTGCTAGGGAAACACTGAACATGTTTTACTCCTGGGCTGTAGTGGTTTTAACACACTATTCTTCTATTCAAGTATTTTCAAGGCAGATCCAAAAAAACACCCTGAAGTGCTCATCTGAAGCATGGGTTAGCATCTCACATACTCTGCTGTGTACTCACGTTCGAGCCCACTTGTCCAGTTCTTCATCCAAGTAAGTTTTAACTTTTCTTGGCTGGAGCCCGAGAGAATTCCCAGCAAAGTATACGCAGCTCTCCTCCCCGTTCACCAGGCTCAGATCAGCTGCAGAGGAGAACCACAGAAACCACAGGCACATGGGAGTTAGCACCGGAGGGACAGCACACACGTGTGCCAATACCCAGAGCTCTGCCCGTTCTGGAGCTCCCTCGGACACCACAGTCCCCACGCACGGAGGTGCCTCATCCTGACCTTCCTCCCAGCACACCGTGGAGGTGACCCACCTAAGGAGGAGGACAGCCAGGCAATTTGCAAGCAATTATTCCCCTCGTCCTCCTGCAATTTTTGGCTGAATCCATCTATACCTGTTCTGGAGCTAATGTGAGTTCAGGCAGCATTAAACCCCCAGGTCTCTGGGGCTGTGTGGGAAGCAGCCACTGGCACAGATTTTGTCAGGTCTGTAACCAACGGTGAATGAAGAGGGAGCGTTTTCCTGACCAGGCTATCCACTTTCCTCCCATCATCAATAAATTCCTGCTCCAAGTCGTGAAACTACTTGAGTCGTGCATTTAATAAAAGTTAAGACTAGGTAAATCTGTGTCTTTCATGTAAGTTCTCCCTGCATGATTAAATCGCTATTTAGAAAAATGTAGTCATGGCACAGAATATTTTAAGGCAGTCTCCGAAGTTCTTGTCTTGTCAGCATATATTGTGGGCCGCACTTCATGTCATCATCATCTGAGGAGGAAGAAATCTATGTTGACAAATCCTTTCAATGATTAGGAGAAAAGCAAGGCGGTAGAAATTTATAAATAATAGCTCTGGTGAGGTTCTGAACAATCTAATTACCGCGTGTCATCATCTATCAATCCAAACATTGCCTTTTTCTATTATTTCTCATGTTAGAGATTCTTGGAGGGACAAGTGATGGCGACCTTCTAGAAGTAGTAAGTAATTTGCATTCATCTATACATATACTTACAATACCCCAAAAGCTAACATTACATGTATTTTTGGTAAATATAGTCAATATTCTTCAGAAAAGAGATCAAATGAATGAATCTATTGAGATACATACTAAAACTGAATAATAAGATTACATTTCTGTTTGAAAAATTTTATGTTAGGGCTGTAGAGAAATAGATTAGATGCCTGGAAAAGGTTTCTTACCACCTTTTGCACTAACGATTACCAACTTCATTGAACTTCACCAGAAACACATTTTTCAGAAGTATAGACAACTTGGGTAATTTCTTAATTAAAGCTTTAGAAGCTTTTAAAAAGCATAAGTCAGAGAGCAATTTCAGCCTAATCTGTTTTACAGATACCATGTCTGGTTTTCATCTGTGTTCTAATAGGAATGAAAACAGAGAGGCATAAATATTATCCATGTTCCTAAACTGGTTCTAGCATCCGTTCTTTTCTGATCAAGAAACACAATAATACTGACTCATTGGGAATAGAGAGAAGGATCTTTGCTCAAGAATTTGAAGCTCAGTCTCACTAATACTCTTTATACTCCAATCAAGCCTTAAAACAAGTAAAGGTTTATAAGCAAGTTAGCTTTTCTTGCAACACAGTCCTTTCTACATAAAAACACCTCTTGGGTCACCGTTGGAGAGAGGTGGCATTACCACTTGTGTATTTTTCTACTTTTACACCTGTTACTTTGGATATTTTTTTTTTTTTTACATTGTCAACTCTGCACTGTGCTGTATCCTTCTCCTTTGCACAAAAAGCCATTTACCTTCCCCTCTCCAACATCATTAAAAGACTCATTTTGGGCCACTGCTGCTTCCCAAACTAGGCTTGTGTTTTGCAACATCTTTGTCATTTCACAGCTTCTCCCGATCAGCGCACCGTTGTGCTCCAACATTTCCTCGGTCACTGTGATGCTCTTTACAGTAACACATTTGTTTTCTTAAGACTAGCACTTGCCTTTCCCCAAATTACTCTACCCTCATTTCTCACACTATTGGCCTTATTTATTTTTGGAGGAGCTGTGGTTGTCATGCAATATATATTGAAATATTTAGATAGGAAATAAGCACAACGGATGAAATAAAGGCTAGTGCAAATCAAACAGGAGTTCATTACTGAAATGTGTCCTTAGAGTAGCCCGAATAAAAAAAATACATGAACAGTAATTTCCATTAAGATTAATTGGATATAAATTATTCTCACAACTACTCAGATTCACACAAACTAGTCAGATCTACTGATGTACGCTATTTTGCAAACTAAATATACCCATTCCTCTACATTAAAGTTTAATTTCTATACCTTTTAAACCTTAAAGAAAAACCAAGTATATTTTTAGAAATGTTCATTCCAAACAAAGGGGAAAAATACATCGTCTTTATTAACCAGAAAGGAAGGACTAAACCTGTTTATACATTACCTGAGTCCTATCCCTTGTTGAAGGATGAAGGATCACCTCTTTCACACCTCCCTATAACCCCCTCACAAGCCATCCAAACAAAAAGTCAGATTTATAAGATTAACCACTACCTTCAACCATCTCTTCAGGGAAATATAGCTCAACGCTTTCACTCTGGGACATCTTTTTATTCCCAGAAAACCCAAATGATGCTCTATTCCTTTACTAGATGACAAAGCACAAGCCGTAGCCTTAATCAGATTGGTGATTTGGCACCCGACTGCCAACTGCAATCCAGTCATTCCTACCTCCCCGCAGCGCACAAAAAAGCATTAAAGAGACTTTGTTGTCATCTCGGAGAAGAGTGACGAGATCCAAACATTTCTCTAAATCTGCTGCTGTCATCTTTTCCTATTTGCTCACCTGAGCCTCCTCCCTCCTGTTTGCACAAGAAAAACAGGAAGATTTGCCAGGGACTTAGTCTGCTAGTTCTTTCCACTTGATCCATCTAACAAATAAACAGCTGTGACAGTTTATAAGTTGATGACTAAATTAAAGTATTATAATGACTTTCTAAAGATTTTTATGTACGCAATCTTACAATTGTCTCCTATAGATGTTCTCATCTATTTCTTGTAAGGCTTCATTTTAAAGCCTCATTGTAATGTTTTATGTAAATGTATAAAGAATATTTGATAGCTAATATCTGTAATGACATTTATCTTCAGAAGCACGTTATCTAGGATCCGCTCCTGTGCTCAGATAAATGTCAGGGGAGATCTGTCTCTATCATATAGAGAAACAATGTAAATATACATATACTTACACCCCTGCTGTTTTTCAGCGGGGAAGCTGTTCCTGATGACAGCTGAAGCACAGAAAAGAGAGACAGGGGGAAAAGAGGGGGAAGAAACTCCTCAGCTTGGGAACACAAGAATGATGGGTTCTCTGTGCTGTTCAACTGGTACTACTATGTAGGCTGCTTATCTTCAATAAAACATATATATCCAGAGTCTCAGGACTAAATATTATAGTAACGGGGCGGGGGGGATGGGGAAATACATCAGCAGTCTTTGAGTCGAAATATTATGGTAATTGATAAACAAATGATAATGGAGGTTAGAAGGGAAGCAATTAAAACTATGACAGGGGTATCAAAACCTCTGCATGCTTCTCAGAAGATTCTTTAATCTGAAGCCGCCAAGACACTACACTGCAAAGTGACCTTTTATATTCCTGAGAGACATTTCACATGCTGCAGCCAAAGACGGGGCTGCCGTGCGGGTACTCTAGTTGAGCTGGATTTCAGTGGCACAGCCAGATTAAGGGCAGCAGCACAACAGCCATGTGAGCTGCTTTCCAGCATCTTCCCAGCTTCAGAGAGACATTTTGCAGCAGCACGGTGGCAGCTGAAATGGCTTTGAGTACAGAACAGTCATACCCAAACAAACAGATGGGGTTTAAGAAACGCTCTTAAGCAGCCAGAGTGAAAAAGATTTTAAAAAAAAAAAAAAAAAAAAAAAAAAAAGACTTCTTGGCAGACAGGCTGAGAACACCTCCTCCAAGCAAAGGAAGAACATAGTTTAAATATTTGTAAAGTGTCCAGTTCTGCTCTGAACAATATAAATAGCAGAGCTTAAGGATTTAAATGTGGGGAAAGATAAGCCAATACCACCAGTACATGGAGAACTAAGATTTATCATCCTCACGTCCTAAGGACAGGAGCAGACTGCATTCCCAACATTCATCATCTCTAGGCAGAAAGATACCAAAGACAAAGATATTTTCAAAAGATGTCCAGGAATTCAGACAACTGATACTATTTTCTATCACAGATCTTTACTGGACATAATTTGGTGAATGTTCCTGTAATTTTTCATGTACCATTAGTACAGAAGAAAAAATCTGCAGAAAATTGTATCTGCATTTATTGGAAAATGAAAATATTTTGCAACAAAGTTCTATGATATTTTTTCCTTTAATTTTTAATAGATGATTTCTGCCAAGAGAGTAAAGGAGGAGAATGACTATGCCTACATATGTTCACCGTCCAAGGAAATAATATGCCATTTCTTCAGCTTCCAGTGTGCGATGACCAGAGCAGGGACAGCTTTTGCTCCCTATGTATTTGACCTGTGAGCTGAAAATAAACCCAAGAGCCCAGGACCATGGTGGGTGCTCCCACCAGGTTTCCCTGCCTGATTTTGGCCAGACACAACAGCAGTAGCGGGTACAAAAAAAACACGTGGAAATGTTTTGTTCTTTCACTGGGCTAGGAGCGCTAACTGGAAGCAAAAGCTTCCCTCTTGGCTTGCCAGCCCTTCTGCACGGCTTCCCTGCCTGCACACCAGGGGCAAACCAATCACGGGTACCCCTGCCCAGGCATGCCACAGACTCCTCAAAACAACCTACAGACCAGGAACGAAGCAGAAAAAAAATTTGAGAACCATTTTGCATGGTTACATTGAAGCCATGTGCAGCTATCTATTTGTAGGCAATTCATGAAGGAAGTGGGAAAGATCTTTAAATAAAAGGTTTCATTATGAATTATTTGCTCAGATCAATTATTTGTTCTAAGGCACAGTCTTTCATTTGGCCTCAGGAGGAAAATCATCTCTACCACTAGCAAAAAGGCATAAATGTTAATATAATATATGTACCATCTCTTTCATTAACTAAAATAATTACAACTAGATAGCTAATACCAAACTATATTATACCAAGGAAACAACTACTCCAAACTATTGTAAGCTGCATTGCCGTTTCAAACCATTAGATAGAAATGCTTCTGCCTATAATTTTCAATCAGTCACTATATTGTTCAAAGCAGCTGACTGACAGCATAAGCACCATGTAAGTACTGTATCCTCGCATTTTATTCAGGATGGGAATGAGAGCATAAAGATTTTGGTGCTAGAATAAGTTGATGGATTGATTTAGCATCAGGGACATACTGTGCTCAGATACGACTGCAATTGCTCAATTATCTCATAAGTGACAATGATTCCAAAGATCTGTGATAAACACTGCAGAAGATGTAAAGCCCCACCCTTCCCCCCCCCTCATTCCCCCACTGTAATTATAATTCTCACTTGGAGGCAGATCCTTGACTTTTGGGATACAGAAACATTCACGAAGATGCTTTAACTCATCTTCTTCATCTAAGTGAAAAGCAAGTTTCTTGTCTGCGGGACTGCATCCTAGCCGCAAGGCAGTTTGCTCTAAAATGGTTGCTGGTAACGCAGAAGATGGATCCATTTTCAGGTCATTCAATTTCACCTTAAAAAGAAAAATGCCACAGTTCAGCTGCTGTAGCATGCATATTCACGAGTGGCTGATAAGCAGCCACTAAAGCTCAATCATTCAAGACCCAAACTTACTTGATGTAAAGCTTTTAAAAAGTGAAGTATTTGAATTGAATGGTAAAACTGATCAATTCAAGTATTTCCAAGGCAACATATTGCTGTAACCCCAAAGGCTTCCCCCCCCCCCCATAGATATGATGTTCTTCCCTTTTTAAGCTACATCAGCAGCTTCTAAGTTCTCCCAGCAGACCAACAGCAGTTACAAATGCTGAAGTGCCATTCACAATTTTGAGATGTCAAAGCCAGAGGCAGCATTATTGTTTCCACAGTCTGTGCTCAGCTACACTGAAGTTGTTTCCAGGCTGTGCAACATTCAACCTCCTTCAGCTTTTCTTCCTTAAAAATAGGAGTGGGTGTTTGTGTACAGCTGTGCTCACGCACAAGGGCAGAGCAGGCAGGATACAGACAGCAGACAAAGGCATCATTAGAAATGTAGCCCTCAAGACTGGGATCTTGAGTGAGTATTTCTTTCTAGCTACACCAAATATCTTAGAATCATAGAATGTTTTGGGTTAGAAGGCACCCCTAGAGGTCACCTAGCCCAACCCCCCTGCAGGGAGCAGGGACATCTTTAACCAGATCAGGTTGCTCAGAGCCCCGTCCAACCTGGCCTTGAATGTTTCCAGGGCCTCCACCACCTCTCTGGGAAACCTGTTCCAGTGTTTCACCACCCTCATTGTAAAGAATTTCTTCCTTAGATCCAGTCTAAACCTACCCTGGTTTAGTCCTGTCACAGCTGGCCCCGCTAAAAAGACTTGCCCCATCTTTCCTATGGGCCCCCTTTAAGCACTGAACGGCCGCACTCAGCTCTGCCCGCAGCCTTCTCTTCTCCAGGCTGAACAACCCCAACTCTCTCAGCTTGGCCTCATAGGAGAGGGGCTCCAGCCCTTGGATCATTTTTGTATCTTGGTATTTGAGCTCCATTTGTCCTGGGAAAGGAGAGAAGCCTGAGTCAAGCTGCAAACATGACAGACCATAGTTTCTAACAGAATATCCAAAAGGGTACCTGCAAAATTTACAAGCTCATTGATCTTTATAAGAATAATTCTGTAACTGTAATGCTCAGAAACACCATCATGTTCAAGATAACATTTGTGCACTTGGCTTTACAGACCTATTGGCAAAGAAAATTTAGAACACGCACTCTGTACTTCAGGGCAAAACTTTGCCAGTGGTGCCTGCCAGTGGGGTAAAGTCAAAGACTTTCCAGATTCCTTCCAGCCCCATATTCTGAAATTCTGCGATTCTCTGAAATAATGAGTTTCATTGCCTTTTAAAAAGAAAAATTAACTACTCCTAGGTCTTTTAATTATGATGGGTCAGGCATTGACAAAATTATGAGAATCTATCCCCTCTAGTATCTCCCCTATGAGGAAAGGCTGAGGGAGCTGGGCTTGTTTAGCCTGAAGAAGAGACAACTGAGAGGGGACCTCATCAATACATACAAATATCTTAAGGGTGGATGTCACAAGGACAGAGCCAGACTCTTCTCAGTGGTGCCCAGTGACAGGACAAGGGGCAATAGGCACAAACTGAAACATAAGAGGTTTCAGTTGAATATGAGGAAGAACTTCTTGACTTTGAGGGTGACAGAGCACTGGAACAGGCTGCCCGGGGGGCTGTGGAGTCTCCTTCTCTAGAGATAATCCAAAACCTGCCTGGACAATGTCCTGTGCACCCTGCTCTGGGTGAGCCTGCTTGAGCAGGGGGGTGGGACTGGGTGATCTCCCAAGGTCCCTTCTAACCCTTACCATTCTGTGATTCTGTGCAGTGAAGAGGCTCACTGAGGTACTTGGTGGTTTCCCCAGTTTAGGGTGCTGTATAGTTAAACCACACAATATTCTCTGCCTTTTTAAACATCCCCAAGAATTTTGGTGCAACCAAAAAAAACTCCAGGGGCTAGGCAGAAATAGGACAAGATTAGCACGTAATATTCAGCATAGGGCCACCAGAGAATATAGCTTTTTCCTCTCTGTTTGAGAAAGAAAACATTAAGTATGTATCTTCCACAAGTACCCGCTCTCTTTTCTTAAACCCAATAATAGTTAGTTATCTAGAAACAAGCTGTGGAGAGAGCAACAGGTTATTATATGGGTTGTAGCCAGCTGAGCATTACATTCAATGTCACTTAACCTAGCTCCAGTTTTTGTAGGAAAGGGGTTCTGAGAGTGTGACAGTATGCTCCATATTACAGATTTTTTTTAAAATTCAATACCTTATGACACATTTTTTTCTTTATTCTTTTCGGTAAAAATACATAAACGCAGATTATGGGGGTTTTATCACATTTTTATACCAATCCCTGAAGACCATCCAGAATAGCTTCATCGAGGCATATGGGAAGGACAACAGTTGGTCTTTAAACATAAACCCCTAAATAGCACAGCCTCATTAGTGTCAATTAATCCAAACCTGTTTCTACTCTAGCCAAATGGCCAGCATGATGCTAGTTACCTGGTTTAATTTGCTGTCATTTAGTTTATGGTGACAACATTTTCTTTTTCCCCTCCAGACTTGATATCTTACACAGTAGCAATTTTTCCTCTCTCACCAGCATGTAGAGTTGTAAAAAAAAAAAAAAAAAAAAAAGCCGGTCAAGCTCTTTAAGACAGCAGTTTCCATTTAGCAAATGTTCACCCTCTCCTGAGAGGTATTGCAGATCTCCTGGTTTTGTGCTGTCTCCACACAGGTTGTTCACACCTCCCTCATTGTCATTTACCATTCATTCATCCCAATCATTCCTTAGCTGGTAAAAAGGAAAATAAAATGGCAAAAATTGTTTAAAAAAAAGACATTTGAAAAATTTTGTTCTCAGAGTGTTTTTCAAGGCTTCTAGGAGGCAGAAGGCTACAGCTAGGGAAATAGTCGGGTGTGATGCTAAAGCGGCTGAGCTGGCTGGAATCAATACACCCAACCAGCCACCTCCTGAGGAGCTGTTACCCACTGAGAGCCCCATGAGAGATGTGACCAGGCTCCCTATTCCCCAAGGAACCACTTCTCAGTTTCTCTATAGCCAAACAGCAGATCCAAGACCTTGCTTCTGTCATCTCCCCTGCTGGGTGCTCTTCTGCAGGTCAGATGGGTACAGACTTTCTGGACCTCATTTGGCAGTCATCAGGGAGGATGGCTTAGAAATCTTTATTTTCTCCAGTAGATGTTGTGAAACATCTAGAAAAGCAAGCTAAATTCATGGGCACTGTGGCCATCACTAATACAAGCACTTCATAATCTAGAGACTCTGTAAGATAACTTAAGTTTCACTTCTCCAAATTCTAAATGTTAAGAATCCATGGGCTTAATCAGTAAATCAGGGTTCATTTTCAAGCAATATTGGGATCAGAGTTTGGAAAGTAAAACTATTTTTGTTTCCAAAGGCTTATTTCTTTGATTTACAACAGCAACATGGGTGCCCTGATCCCATAGGCACTATCAAAGCATGTCTAGTACATACTCACATAATCCAGGTATGGTCTTCTATTTTTAATAACGAGTATTTAATGCAAATTATGGAAACAATCCTTGCAGAAGGGGCTAGAAATCAAGTCTCCCTGACCATCTCCTTCCAGATAAAAGGACCACACAGTAGTCTGTGTTGTCTTTTCTACACAATCAGCCTCCTTCCCACTCAAGTGAATGCCTGGATTTCTTTTTGCTCCCCAGTGACATAGCTCCTGAAGTAAGGGAAGGAGCCCTTTAATCTCGCTAAACAGATGACTCGCTTGAGTTAGCGATATTTATTCTGTGATGCTCAACTCCCCCAGTCCCTAGGAGGGGGACTGTGCAGCATTGGTATTGCCATCACCTGTGTCCTCTCCTGGATGCAGCCTATGAGGAAGGTTTGGGATTCTCCAACGTTTATCTTCTGGGGCTGACACAGACAGTGCCAGTTAATTCCCTTGCAGTTTATGATCAAGAGATGGATGATAAGGGTGCCTGGAGGACAGTTTGGTTTTATACACCAGATCCCTCTCATCTGGTCTGTAGATGCTCTGCTTTACACCATGTGAACACAGCACAGCATCCTCCCATTTGTCTTACTAGTCACCATTTTTCAGTAAGGACACACAGTTATTACAGTGGATTAATGGCTATCATATTCCAGGTCATCTGCTGACCTGTCTGGCAAGCATAGATGGGTTTTGTTTCCATTTGAGGCCTGACCCAAAACCCACTGAAGTCAATAGGTGTCTCTATTACAGATAAAGATTTCTGGATCAGGCTTTTTGTTCCCTGTCATTGCTGCAGCTTGCTGCATCTGATCAATGACTTTCGTTTATTATGATTCTTATTTATATTAAATTTTGACAGCAAATATAATATTAAATACAAAGATCTAGAAGCCAAAAATGATTAAGTGCTCAGAGGTATCTGATTTAATACAAACATTATGAAATAAGATAAAACTACTAAAATAAAATCAATCAAAATCCTATTGAGGAATGAAATCCCAGAGATCCAAGCCTGAGACCAGAATAAGAAAATACTTTTGTCCTTTAAATGGGAATTAGGCTTCATAGAGAGGGAATCCCAGAAATGCCTGGGTATTTTTTTTTTTTTTCTCCACTCTGACTGGCATTATTGTATTTTCTAATTGCTGCAGAATAGAGTCCCATGCAATTATTTTACAATAGTTCATGAACCATTTGTTATTTTCTATATGTAAAGAAATAAATTGGTATAAGAACAACACACCTTTATTCCATCCAATTATTCTCATTTAACTGAAAACTATATTCTGTATCCTCTTCAAATCAAAATTCAGAGCCATCGGTGCAAAATGTAATTCTCACTTTGATAAACGTAGTTCCTTATCAGGAGTTTTTTCATATATCTTAGAGCCAAAATAATCAACATTTTAAGATAAACAATTTGCCTCCACTATCTACTCTGGAAAGAGCACTCAGATGTTTTCTCCTCCCTTTCCTTGAAACTTCCTTACACTGTTTGACTTAATAGATATGGATGGCATGAAGTCAGCGTATTTTTTTTTTTGACTCTTTCTTTGCTCTTTTAACTCTTGCATGCTGATTCAATGTAAAGAACGAGCCAATGACTGTTTGCAATCTTTCATTTTCAAAAAGAGTGTATGCAACTTAAATTAAGAAAACAGTCATTATTACATATTTTATTGGCACAGATATCAGCCCCGCCACTTCATCTCCCATTTTAAAACTATAAAAGGCCATGGATGAGAATTAGTCAGACACAAGTGACACGAATGTCTGGGTGATTATTTCTGTTTTGTCCTTTATGCATAATTTACTGACTAAATAGAAAAAAAAATTGCATGAATATTAGCAAGCCATCTTATCAAGCTTACACAGGAAGGTCCATTAGGTTTAATTACAACAATGATAATTTGTCCTATTTTTAGAGCCACTTATGATATTTTTTTATAGATCAACCCTCTGTCTATAATTGTATCTTGATGTCTTCATTAAAAAAAAAAACACCTGTAGAGTCCCCTCACCCCCCTTAAACATTTTCTTTAAATATTCCAAGATGTTACTCACGGTCTTTCTACCCAGCACAGTGCTGACAGGCATACAATGAATCCCTATTTAAAAAGCTGTATCAAGATCCTCAGAGAAAGCGAGTTTATCATGGAAATAGCATGCCCTGCACTTTCTGCCCTCCAATAGCCATTTGCCAGGTTGCTAAATGCAGCTCAGTCCACAGACCTTTGACAGTTTCAGGTTAGTGTCCAAACGAACTCTTTGGAAGGAAAACTGGGGGTGTGTACACATATAAGCGTGTGAGTTCGCAGTATAGGTCCATGCTGCCAAAATACACCCACTGAAAGCACCAATAGCACTGTGCATCAAAGTTTCTTTAAAAACAAACACAGAAAAAGTACGGAAATGCATAGTACGCAAGGGCTGATTCTCCTTCCCGTCTTTACACGAACAAAATTGCTTTTGTGAATACAATATTGCAGGAGGAAGTTCCTAAAAAAGCACAGCCCAAAGCAGTGCACGTTCGAGATTACTTCAGGTTAAATACACTCCAGCGAATTTGTTTAAATTACAGAACTGCAGAGAAAGAAAAATCTAAATATTCATAGCACACCCAACAACAGACACACGGCAGCAAACACAACTGTATAATTAAATAAGTTACACAGCACAGTGTCACAGCTGCAGCAAGGGAATGTGACAGAGAGGAATTATAATAAACTCGGTTACTTAGAGTAATTTAGGCACATAGTGACCTTCATGTCAAGAAGTGTTTTGGTGTTAAAAGTAATTTTACATATAAAACTCATTTTTTCCCCTCCACAGTGAAACCACGTTACCCTGCGGTTGGCAGCAGCCGTTCCTGAGAGAGGATGATGAAATTCTTGTGCAAATACTCAGCACTGCATGAAAAAACCAGCCACAGTCATGTGCCTGCTCCTCCAGACTCTGACCCGCACAGCAACGAAACACATGACCTCCCAGAGTTAACCAAAAACCAGGTGTATAAGTTTACTTATTTATTTTCCTTTGTCACCTTGGCACAATTTAAAGCTCTGATTAAATTAAGAAGGCACCTTTCTCCCATAGAGGCACAAGAACACGCACACACAATTATAATTCTTTCCCTTTGGAGAAGGAGGAGATCGATGGCGTAACAGCTAGAAGTCAGCAACGTTCACAGCCACGTGGCAGAGGGAGCGGTGGGAATTTACACAGAGCATGGATTTTCCAGGGTGGAAAACAGAAGAATTATTAGAGGTGAAATTAGAGAAGAACTAAGTCTCTATCTCCCTTTACCCTCTATAAATGTTATCTCAAACCAGCCACGTGTTAGCCCAGTCCCCTCCATTCAAGCTTGAATGACACCCATTCCTACATATAACTAGAAAATAGTCATCTGGAAGCAACAAAACTTGTTTCTCCCTATTCAGCCTCTGAAGCTTGCGGGGAGGGAAGGGAACCCACAAAAACCACCCCAAACAGACAGAGATATAGGGGTAAGGGGGCAGATTTTTGCCCTAATAACATAATTGTACAACTCCATCCTGGTGTTCTGCGTGCACAGACCCCTGCAGTAATGCCTGGTTTTTATCTGGATTTCCATTTTCAGTAACACCAATGTATCTGACACCCCTGAACTGCAACATTTAGTCGTCTTTGTTAGAAAATAAACAACAGAACAACCACACAAAGCACTTAATATTGACCCAAAATAAAGCTAACCTCTATCCATCAGTTCTTGCAGTATCTGTACCCTGTCTTGGACAGTCAAATGATTTTTTTGGACTTCCCACTAACTTGCCTTGTTTACTCCACCAGCAAGGTAACTGGACTGCTGCTCAAGAAGCTTTGTACCACCAGAAATTCGGGCCAAGAAAGAAAAGCAGGAGGTTGAGGTACTTCAACTACTGAGTAAATATAGATCCAATGTCAAACTCCCCTCAGAAGGGTTATTTATTTCTTGTTTTGTTGGCCATTTAGATCAAACCAAACTGAAATACACTGTAACTTTTCATTTTGTTTTTGGAAATAAAATTACAGGAACAGAAGTGAAATTTTTCCCACTTCGTTTTCCTTTGAAAAAGAATCTTGAGTTTTATCGTCTATTGTCAATGGTGGCAGGAAAGCAGCTGAGCTGGCAAAGGCCGTGTGTTCGTAGACTTTCATGAGAGTGGCAATATTGACCCCTTCTTCCCAGGTATTATTCACAACTCTTCAGATGGAATGGAAGAAAAAGCAAAGACAAAAACCTCTGTCCTTTAATTCAACACTCAAGAAAATCAGCAAACATATCTCCTTGGCACGTTTTTTAGCTACAAAACTGATCTAATGGTCTGCATTTTTTTTTTTTTTTCTTGTGATGCTGCAAAGTAACCAGAGGGCACTGCAAGCCATGGTGAGACCAACGTGCAAGGGAGCAAGACCACGTGAGATGGCCAGAGTCCCAGCAGGCACTGGTTGATGTGCCAGAGAAACAGGCAGAAAATGCAATGGAGGGCAGCCATCACTGTTAGGAGAGTGATAGGAAGGCAGTGACATTTGACAGACAGTTCAGAGAAGGAAAAGGAAAAAAAAAAAACAACCAAACAAAAAACCCAGGATTTGCAGCTTTGTGGGAAGATGAGCTCTGCATGTCTGTAACTGAGGGTTGTTTGGGGTACATGGGGTGGAGGAGGAATTAAGGGGGGGACAGGCAAACACATTTCTCAAACCTACAGCTTTCCCAGCTCGTTCAGAGGTGCTTAACCACGTTAAGCCACACGCTGCCAGACACATCCACAAGCGTGCTTCTTCATCTCATCTTTCACCCTAACTGTTTGCCATCCATCACTGCCAGCCCCAGGCTCACTGCAGCACGTTCAAGCCCTTGTCATGGGCGCCTTGTCCCTTGACTGAAAGAAACTACGTGAGCTTTTCCACAGGAACACCAATAAAACGTGCAATAAATTAATTTGACAACATATGCCTTCTTCTCAAGACGCGTGACAACAACAAATAACCAAGGGTGCCCTGAAGCACACCCACCCAGTGCCAGATGGGATGCCAGGACGCTTGGCCCACCAGGTCACAAAAGCTTGCCTTTGCACTGCTAGCCCAGAGGACTCTTGCTGTCAAGAGGGCAAAATAATCCAGCAAACAAAGAAGGATTCTCTTTAACAGAAAAAGGCAGGTCTTACCCAGGATGAGATGGCCTGGAAGACCCTCAGGCAGGAAAACACTGTGGTTTCTACAGTCTGAAAAGGAGCAGCAAAGCAATGACATGTCCAAGCAGCACACACTGCACCTGCAGCGCAGAGCTGCACACAGATGCTTAGAAAAACTCAGGTTGTCTGTATTTATAAGGCAAGCCCCACAGCTATTTTTTAAAGCATGCCATCTGCACCTTATGATGGCACGATGCATTCCACCTCGGGCCTAACAGCAATAACTTGGTAAACAACAGCATAAAACCTTTGGTCTTCTTTCTGCTGAGCTTGCTCCACCAACTTCCTTATCACTTTTGTTTTCTCTTCACTCCATCAACATTTCTGCTCCACCTGAAAAGCTCAGCTTTTACCTCAGGTCGCATTTAAACCCTGCTTGATCAGGATGCCCTACACCTGAACTTATCTTGTTCTCCTCCCTCCCTCCCTCCCAGGCCCTAGAGAGTTATATTTTGCTTCTGAAGTAATTTGAAGAAAATATGCATATTTGGCCTATTTGCAGCAGTGGATCACTCTGGTGGTGTGATTCTGACTTTTGTTCTTCTGGTTAAGACTGAAAAAACCTCACTCGGTCCATTTAGCTTTACCTTATAGAGACTTAATTCTCTATAACTGTGACCCAGGTTTGGTTTTTTTTTATTATTTATGGAGCAGTTATTATAGCTCCTGCATAATTATTGGCTTCCTTTTGGGTGGCCAAAGTGAGCTCCTGAAATCTTCTTGCTTGTCTGAAGCACTTTTCCTTATTTTCTTTTCAGCTGGACTGTTAGGCACACCTCCTTAAATACATAGGGATTTTTTCCTGTTTTGTGACCTGCTCCTAATATTGTTTTTCTTCATGCTCTGTATCAGTCATCATTTTAATTTCTTTCTGAGTCTTTAAACACGGTATTTAACCTTTAAATTCCATTCTTAAAGTAGCGTCTCTATGGAAAAAAAAATTTAAATTCCATTCTTAAAGTAGCGTCTCTATGGACAAAAAAAAAAAAATAGAAATAAGAAATTATTTATTTTTATGCAGTAACATTTAGGGAGAAATATTCCACCACTGCACTAATAGTAATACCCCAAGAGGGACAGTAGGGGAAGCAGGGTCAAGTGATTTCCACGTAAAGAAAAACAAGAGCAGTAACACCCCCCAGCTTTGATAACTCCCCGGTAGCTGCAACAGCAAGGGAACATATTTTGAATACATGAAACTTCCTCGTATCTCTCCAAGTTAGCTGCTACTAATAAAGGACGACTGTACTTCTGATGCCTCACCTGTTTTTCCAGGAGGAATACACATACACGTGTGTTTTAAAAGCCTCTTGCTATAAGGAATGGTTTATCACTGTTGTTTATCGTAATGTTTTGCAAAGAATAAGATCTCTTTTTTTCCCCCCTCTGGTCAAATGTTTGGTGTTAATGTTTGCTTTCGACAGCGAGGACTTTTCGAGCCGTTTTTACCAAACACGGGGACTGGAGGGGGGATGCGTCCATCCCCGTGGGGGAGCAATAATATGACAGCAAAGGGGGAATTTGAGAGACTGAAAGCAAAATGTGGGACCTGGCACCCCCTTGTCTCATGGCAGCTACTTGCTATGTTTTGCATAACTTTCTTAAAAGTAAATGTGAGTGCTTTGAGGATGAATTTATGGCAAATCTCCCAGCTACTCTGGTGGTCCTCTCAAAGACAGGTCAGTGTGTCTGTGTATTTCTTAAAAGTAAATGTGAGTGCTTTGAGGATGGATTTATGGCAAATCTCCCAGCTACTCTTTCACCAGGGTCCTCTCAAAGACAGGTCAGTGTGTCTGTGATTCAGATACAGCCCCCCTATATATAGCCAGTGTTTCATCTGCAGGTCCTCACCCACCAGACGACCAGCTCTGCGTCCAGACCCTCACAGTACAGGACACTTGCCAACTTCTTCATCTAGGTGTAGCACATTTCCTGCTTGTGGTCAAAGAGCTTCTGAGAAAGGGGAAATCAGAAATCAGCTCCAGGCCAGACGCAATGGGGTAATAACAAGCCCTTATCAAGAGGCTCCACATAATACCAGAGCTTTCTTTTATTCTTAAATATTTGTGTACCCTATCTTTTATGACACACTTCATACCACTGCAGGTTGACTAATGGCTGAGAACATTAACTGAGTCAAGGTAGACAAATGATACCGGTGCATTTTCCCTCCTTTCCCTGCCCCCTGTTTGCAGCTCCATAAAAGTGAATGCACTTCACACTTTCGTTTTTATTTTTAAGCTCTTGCAGTAGTTACCATCTGGAGCAAGACTCGGGGAGGGAAGAAAGAAGAAAAGACAGGTCAGAAAATAACAAGTTGAGCTTGCACTATATGTGTGTTGTATAAAAAAGAAAAAAAGAAAAAAAAAAAAAAAAAGCCACACACAGCGTAGTGCTGGTTAATGAGGAGCACCACATGGATCCGGACCTTCCGAGAACCGAAATTGCAAAGACAGGCTATGCCTGATTTAAATAGCACGCTACTGTTCTGGATGGCCTGGGAGAAGTAGCAGAAGCAATAGTACACACAGGATCATGACAGGCAGCGAAGTGGTGTGTGACACCCGGGGGAGGCCACCATAAAGCCAGCGGTGGCTTGGGAAGGGGGTATATTCATACCCATTCTGTGATAAGAAACTCATTCTGCAGCTTTCTATCAGAGGGGATTTAACAGCAGACATTCAAACAGTGGTAGATCATTTTGGCAAAGCTGAAATTCCTGAAAAATACTTTAATGCCAAATAAGAAGAAAACCAACAAGCTCTTGCATTAAGCCCACTGGGGCATGGCATCGTTCTTGCAAGGGGACAGGGGTGAGGGAAAACCTTGCCCTTTATTCATAAACTCAGCAGGTTCCGTGGGAATGACAGATAAGGACCGAATTCTTTCTAGAAGAACAAATACAGGTTCTTGTGCCGCTCAGAGCAGCCTTTTGATATCTACACTCACTCCTTCCCTCCCCAGCCCCAGATTTGAACCTCTCATCCCTTCCCATCCGAAGATTTTATCTTTCTTTGATTCACTAACAAACTGATTATGCAGCAAATCAGACGGCAAACCGGCCAAGGTCTAAATGAAGCTTTGCCAATACCCGACGTCCTACCAATATTTATAATCCTCAAATAACCCTTTGCTTGAACCCTCGGTTGCAGGCAGTGACTCAGCAGTCGCAGGGCTCCTATTAGTATTCTCGAAGCATTTCCAACGCGTTTTAAACTGACTGTCTCACTTGTGCTGTGATCAGACCTATCAGTTTGTGGTGAATTGCTCGGAGGAAGGTTACAGGTCTCCATAGGGACTGCATATGATCTTTGAAAAGTGCATTTCCCTCGAGCAAGTCATAAATGCTCGAGAGAGTTGCTAAAGATCACTCAAAAGATATTGTTGAATACTTTGATGCCATACTCTCATTCTGTGTTATCATATACTTAAAGTATATTAAAAGGTTCCCTAAATACCAAGTGCATTTGTGCGGAATAGATTTTTGCTTTCCAAAGCCAGAAGAAAAATAGCTTTGTATTGTTATAGGATATGTAACACTTTTTCTGCAATTCTGCAGAATGGATTATAAACATTTGACAAGTGCTTTTTTTTTTCCTCCTTTTTTTTGGCTTTTTTTCTTCCCCAACTCCAGCGACTGTTGTGATAGACTTTAGTTAACTCCTTTGGATTGTTTTTTTCCCTGCTAACAGTCCGCAGTCAAAATGAAAAATAAGAACCTTCTGGATCCTGTCTTGATAAGGTCAGATTGTAGAATTTTTCTTTCCAGCAATTTAGCCAGGCTCTCTCCTTCCAGAATACATTTACTCAGTAATAAACATCTCCAGACAGCCGGGCTGTACAGACTGGAAACAATTAAGCCAAAATTGAGGAAAGCAGCACATGAATAAGTATTCCACTTTAATGAAATTAGACTGAAAAATTCAGGAGCAAAGGAAGTAAAAGCATTTTCAAATTCTATTAATTAGACGTATTTGGAAAAAATCTGTGCTCATGCAAGTACCTTATGCATTTTTTTAATAACAAACTATGCAGAAAACATGCTGGGTAATCACAAGCCTTTGGTGCAGTCAAGCATCAGGCACACACCAACATTTGGGGTACATAATTTAATGTGTAGTAGAAAAAACAAAGAATTTTAACCCATTTTCTTTAAGCTACATAAAAGGAAGCCTGCTAAGCAACAGGTTAAAAGGATTTGTCTTACTAAAGTAGAATAAGGTTAAAACTCAGCTTATTCCAGAAATGAGTTAACAACTTACGCTGTGAAGAAGTCTCATCTCTCAATTAGGTAAGAAATTAAATATGTTTAGCTGTCCCAGCTTGTTAGAGATCCAAGTAAAATCCTTCTGAAACAACCCAGAGTTTTTCTATCATCACAAACATTTCACCAGATTCTAAATTTTATAGTTTTTCTAATTTTTGCATAAATGCATTTACCACTTAGACATCACACACTTAATTGCAAATCCATCACCTGTTTACTTGCAGTAAGAGAACAAAAAGCACCTGTGCCATTATTTTTAATTAGGTTATCCTCCTACACAGCCTCTGTCCAACATCCTCAAATAGTTTATACATAAATTCTAAAATAATTCAGAATTGAATAATGACACATCATGTTTGTGACATCTCTTGGTGTCGTTTCCTCAAGAGACTCAAAACTAGTACAAAACTAAACTTGGTTTTATAAAGCACTATTTCAATTTAGAAAGTTCACAGCATTTTCAGGAGGAATTAATGAACGTTGCTAATAGCTGGATCCAAGTTATAAGGCATTAGGAGGACACAATCATGAGGAAAGGCAATATATAACCTTTAGATGGGACAATTAGAGATCAATTATTAGAGCCAGAGAAGAGCATTCAGAAGCAGCTTCTTCATTAATCAAAGATTATCTCAAATTAGAATGTTTAATTATTTGCCAAGGTTCTTTGTATATTCTTCTGTACCAAAAAAAAAAAAAAAAAAGCCAGGGGCTTTTGGAAAATTGCTAGCTTTTTTAACGTTTCATGTTAAAGTCGTTTTAAAGCTAAAATACCAAATATTTTAAAGAACACCTAACACAGTGAGAGTAGCGTAACTCAGAAAATTACATCAAAGATGCCACAGCTGCTGGTTTTTAAAATACAATGTATGGTGGGTATTGTTAATTATTTGGATGTCTGGCTACACGGAAAAAATGTTTTAATACAAATGGAAAGTAAGGAAAATATGTAAATATCCTATGCACTGTAATGATTTGGGGAAGGATCCTAGGATCTGATGTTAGATTTAGCTCAAACTTGTAGGCATCTGAGTTTCAGGTTCCTAAATCACTGAGCATATCCAAAATGTAGAGGGGGAGACGGCATCATGAACAGGCATGGGAAGGGTGATTAGACCAGCTGGAGGGTAGAAAATGCTGGGCATGAGCATGCTCCCCTGCCACCACTCAGAGAGCAGCATCTCCCATGTCAGAGGCAGTCGTCCAAATGCAAGCCACAAAACATGCTGGAGGTTGATTCAGCATTAGCTTTCCTGGGCTAGTAGCCATCACTGACCAAATCACCATGTATATTTGTTTATTCTGATGGTTTAGATGACAGCTGGGAGGAGATACACCTGGATTGCAGGAAAGACCTTTTGCAAACAGGAATTTTTGAGAAACACAAGGGGAGGAGAGCTTTGCTGAGACCCCTTTAGTTTAGGCAGGTGCAAAGTACGTGGCTCAGGAGGAACGAAAACTCACACTCATACGAGCTGAAGCGCTTGGGAAAGTCCCCTCTGAAATGGCCTTAATGTCATCATGGTCATCCCAGAGCACAGTTCTCACGCTCTTAGGGAAATGCCATCCACCACTTGTTCATGATGTAAAGTCTGTTCAACCTGGGCTGGGCACGCTCGCCATTTATCTTGTACGAGGGAGATAAATGCTTGGCGGGCACAAAATGAGCTGTCCACGGGGCTGTGGGCACCTGAGTACCTGCTCATGGATCTTCTTGGGAAGTGTGTCCCAGCGCAGTGCCTGGGCAGTTATTCTTCAGTGACAGCCAGACACAGATACAGATGTAGTCTGGGGAACCAAGCTGTTCCCATGATAAGATATCTTTCTTACACAATTATATTTTTTCTCATGGCCAACCTTGTATCCAAGCCACAATGAAACTCTTTTCTGTCTTTATTCCTCGGTAAGGCATATCCTGAAAGTGGATACAGACTTTCTCCTTCTCATAGGTGACCTTATCTCCTTGCAGGGCCCCATCCTTTGTTGGCTAGGTCAGGATGACCCTGGGCATGTTCAGAGTCAATTGAACTAGACTTCTGTGCATAACTCAACCACAACCCTTTCTGATATAACTCTGCTTTTAACAGAAATGCCTCCCAAGTAATAACTAACCCTGAGATAGTCTGATTAAAACCTGTCACTGTTTGGGAGGAAGTATACTAGCAACCTGAGGCAAACAAACGGCTCTCAATCTCTGTCTTTCACCGAAGTCTCTCCCCTGCTGATCACTAGTTTACCTGCTGTTATAGTGAAGATTTGTTAGTCATGCACATTTTGATGCAGTGATCTGCTTGGTCACCACTAAAGAGCATGGCAGTGATACACGTGGCACATGATGACTCCTGCTGCTGTAGTATACCTTGTTTAGTATGCCTTGTGAAGTATATATACGGTGAGGTGTCAATTCAGGCCTTGCAGAAGGGCTTCCTTCCCACAGACTGCTTAGCATGACTTCAGCAAGGAGTTGCTCCACAGATGGCCGTAGGAGAAAGCAGTGTAGAGGATACTGGGGTGATCCTCACTGATAAAAGCAGATAAGTGCAAAGGAAGATGAAGTCAAGGACAAAGGAAAACCCACACAATCATTTTCAATGGTCTAGAACTCGTGTTTATGGCGACCAGAGCTAGGGTCCCTCAACATCTGTTGGCAGTGTCACCAGAACAAAGCAAAATGTTTGACCCTTTCCACACCAAATTGGGATGGTGTAGGGGGTGCCAGGTGTGCCATCACCCTTTTATTTAATCATTACCTTTTTTTCCCACTTTGATTTTTTGACATTCTGCTAAATATAAGGCAAAGTGATGGATAGCTAGTTATGCTGTCTGCCGTTTGCTGCAACTGAATTCTTGAAACTATTTTGTCTGTTTTTTCTTAAACTCCAGGGAAAAAGTTATTTTCATACTTCTCACAGTTTTCTTAAATGCTTTAATTTTTACTGGTGTAGGAATGAAACAAAATGAGGTGTTATTTAGAACGACTCAAATGTTCAGCTAATAATAGTGCATGACATAAGTACTATATAGCCTTTATCAGAGAGGCTGTAGCCAAAATAGCTGTCTATGGGAACATCACGCAAACATATGTGAACTTTCAATATAAGTAGAATATAATACAGTTGTTCCCACATTGTTCCTATTTCCTGCAGCAGAAAAAGCATCCAGGTCTGACGGAACAGGGCTGTGGCTATGGCGTGTCTTACACCTTATCGATTCCTGGCTGCTTTCTCTGCCCTTTGAATAAGCCATTAATTGCCTTGGTGAGAGCAGATTTCAGGATGCTCCAGGTCATTGCCATTCAACCCAACTGTGCCAGACTCTACTCCATTTGTTAATTATTTATGCCTCTTCGCAGCATAAGTCACACACGCCATGATGCCCTGCGCTTCACTTGCCATCCCATAAAGCTTTATAGGTAAGATGCACCTCTCAGGTTGAAGAAAGGATCTAAAAGTCTGCAGTTCCACAATCACTTTAAGTTGGTGCATGGCTTGGCTACTGCTGACAGGTTTGATGTCTCTCTGTGTATTAATGCTCACCCCCTTTTTTGCTAGCACTAGCACTTCTATAACCAAATCATGAGCTGCAGCTATATATATTGAATTGCTGGATTAATTTTCAGCCATATATCTGCAGGGGTACTAGAACTCACATGGGGAAAACAGCAAGAATAAATAGCTACTCCAAAGTAGGGTCGTCCAGACTTCAGTTGTCTATGGCATTGCAGTCTAAATCAACCTCTACCCTGCCTAAGGGGTGCTACTGCATTATGCATCTCCATTTCTTGAATGCACAGAGTTTAGCAATGCAATGCTAAGGCATAGGTAAATACCTGGCCCAATAAAGAGCAAGTAAATCACAGCAGGATGTCATCATATTTGAAAAATCTTAAACAAACAACTTCATTTTTTCAAGTAGTAAATTCATGCGGTATTAGACTAGAGAAGCAAAAGCCCAGGCTCCTTCATGGGTTGGTTCAGGACTGTAGCAACTCACTGGAAGGAGTCCCAAGTGATGGGCCGAATTTAAGGTGCACGCTGTCCTTGGTGTTTTCTAAACTCTATGTTGTTTCTTTCTCAGCAAGCTGGACATTACTTAAAAAAAAAAAAAGAAACCCTCTCACATATAACATAGCAAAAACTTAAAATTATTCTATAGACTAGATACTTAACAGATGAAACACTCGGTCGTTAAATATATCCTCAATGCAAAAAATATTGGTGTAAACTGAATTATGCAGCAATCTCTCTGAAACCTGAAAGAGTTTCTAATAGTAGTAGATATCACTCAGTTCCCTAATACAGACCTATTAATTTGTGGCAGAATAGCCGCCTTTTAGAGCTTCCCATTGACTTTGGCCAGAATTTGAGCCGAAACTGTGAGATCCAGTTGCAAGTTTTTTGTTATTATAACAGTGTGGGGAAAATTACTTGTCCCACATTTTAAGAAAACACGCAATTTGCTTGTAAATTACAAAAAAGTACACCAATTCTACCATCTATTGGCATGCAAATTGCTTGTTGATTCAAAGAAAATGCTAGAAATAGTTTACATAAAATTACTGTGCTAAAACTAGAGTTTATGGCACAGAGAACTTTTGTGAAAAGTCATTAAAGGGAGAAAATTAGTTTTAGGATACAAAAGGATAAAATAGGTTTTAAAAATATTTTGCAAAAAATTAATGCAGAAGTTTGTTTTTTTTAAAGCCATTTCTCTTTGAGATATACAAACGTAAAAAAAAAATATATATTGTTTCTCCTAGCTCATTTTAATTCATATCACACCAATGTTATCTGTATAGAAATGCAAGTCCTTTTCTTCAGAAAGCAGAATCAT
The DNA here is from genome assembly GCF_000687185.1 of Egretta garzetta. Lineage (NCBI taxonomy): Eukaryota > Metazoa > Chordata > Aves > Pelecaniformes > Ardeidae > Egretta > Egretta garzetta. The sequence goes on along the minus strand of NW_009260274.1, from coordinate 3,277,467 downwards.
TTATAGCAATGTAATATATCAAATAAACTTATTACAAAAAACAATTCGGAGTAAGGCATAAATGCAAGTATTGTGGCTATGCTAGAATCATGGAATTGTTTAGGTTGGGTAAGACCTTTAAGGTCATCAAGTCCAATCGTTACCCTAACCCTGCCATCCCACCACTAAACCATGTCTCCTTGTCTGCCCAGCTTTTAAATACCTCCAGAGATGGGGACTCGACCCCTTCCCTGGGCAGCCCCTTCCAGTGCCTGCCAACCCTTTCGGGGAAGAAATCTTTCCTAATATCCAATCTAAACCTCCCCTGGTGCAATTTGAGGCCATGTTCTTCTTGTCCTAATAGAATCATAGAATCATGCTTCTGTACCAAAGAGGTACCTCTCAACCTCTTTAATCATTTCTATTCTCTGCATCATAGAAACACGTGAGACAGGGCAAGACAGGAGAGAGCTGGTACTTGTGCACCAGCACCAGTGCTGGATGGAAGTAAGCACCCCGCCTTGACTTCACAAAGTTATTCCTTGGGATTATTCACACACTTAAAATGAAACACACGCTTAAGTGTGGCTAGATCAAAGCCAGAGGTCTCTCCAGTAACAACCCTTCCCTGTTCTGCTGGTAGAAATTTGTATTTCTGATTCAGCAAAACACTTAAGCATGCAGGTTGATTCATCTAAGTCCCCATAAATCAACATAAATATACACAAGCTTACAGTCAAGTACGTGCACAATTGCTTTGCTGGAACTAGACCTGTATCAACAAGGGAGCTTCTTGCCACTCTGTTAATCCTGGCTTATCGTATATGAATCCTTCAGTGCTGAAAGTGTGTCCAATACAGAGGCCATTTTAATGAAGCAAAGGCACAACGTGCTTCCTACTGGCGTAGGCTGAAGAAGTTTACACCAGCATTTTGAGAGACAGAGCCCACAGAAATTATGTTACCTGACAGAGGCACAGACTGCACATTTCTGGCAGAAAGCAAATTTCACTTGACCTTGAAGTAAAAAGTTCCCAACAATTTAGAACCAAGGGCTCATCTGCGTATATGTTTCCACCAGCTTTATCTGTAAGCTCTCCACCATCCTTCTCCCATATAGCATTGAGAAAATGAGGCCATGACTTTGCAGTCAGTTGCAAAACTAAGTTTAAGTTTTTACAGCAGGGTGCATCTTTTCATTATAGATGTTCAGAGAGTGATATAAAAGGATCCCAAGACCTCCCTGTGACCACTATGAGCTTTTGCAAAAAAAAAGAAAAAAAAAAAAAAAGAAGAAAAAGAAAAAGAGATAATGATTGCATTAATACAGGTGCTGGAGCTCTGGTCAGCATTTCAAATTGCCCCAGTCTGTTAAACATATTAACCCACCTTTGAAAATAAAATACCTGCCTGGAGCAATTCTCAATGCATTTCCCATTAAAAAAAAATCCCAGTTCAGTTACTTGAAAATTGGTTGAATACGTGATGAGGTATTTCTACAGTATGCCAGGCTTAACCCCAAAATGTCCCCAGTTGTTCCTCTGCACTCTATTACAAATGCCTGCAAACAGGATTTATTACAGAAGTGCCGGATCACAGCTTTACAAAAGACAACACCATAATTTTGAGGTCTCAGGAGCTGATTAGAAAGACACCTCACTGCAGGTTATCACAATTTTTTATTAGTCAATATGTAATTTTGCTCTGTATCACATATAAAATATTACTATTTCCAAGTCTCTCAGAGCAGTGCTAAGATGCAGTGTCTGCCAGGTAAGGGCCAGTCCTCCCAGCCAAGCTCTTAGCTTCACTGCAGCCTTTTTCTACCATCCTGTACTGCAAAAGGTATATATATACCACCAATAAAACTTCTCACGCATCTTTCCAGTACAAGTCTTAGGGATTTCACTGCTGGAGTAGTACCCTTCCTCCCCCAGAAGGTTATCTTTATGGAAAGAAAAAAAAAAATCTACGTACAGCTAAAAAACCTCAGTGCCATAGCAAGCACTACTTGTGAAATCAGTTAGAAACTACGGAGACCTACAGCAATATCGTTGGTGATTGCACTGGGAGTGAAGTGGCTGCTCCACACACAGCCCAGCAGAGGTGGAAAGCCAAGTCTCCTTCTGCTGCAGAAGATATTGCCCTGGAGAGGGAGTGGTTCCCGTCAGGAATCAGCAGACACCCCCACATATAAATTGCAAAATGGGGTCCGTAGGAAAACGAGTCCCGAATAAAAATGCTAGTGATAATGAAGGAAATGGAAGAATTCTTGGAGAACCTTCATGGTGGCAACAGCCACATATCTGTGCAGAAAAATGGAAGTTTTTATTTCAAAACTGGTGCTTTAACACCGAGTCTCAGTAAGAAGGGGTGTTCAGTTCTACAAGTCTGATATCAGATGCTGGCCTAATTAACAGCGTGTTGTGAAAAATCACATTCTCTACTGCACTTTTTCCTCTGACTTTAGAAGGACAAATGTGATTAGCAGAGAACACATCTACCTGCGTAAGAACATTTTCTAATTATTCATGTGGCTATAAATGACCTCTGGCAGCTCATAACACAGTGAAAACTGAAAATGAACAGTACATGCCATTGGAAAGTAGTGCAAATCCTTCCCCATTTCCCTTGAAATGAAATTTTTGGCCTTGCTATGGCAAAGAAATAAAATTGAACACGCAGTTTTATTAAGGTTTAAGATCCTCTCTTTGTCTTGGCCACATGCTTTCGGGACCTCTCCGGTGCCAGCACCGATAATCACGTGGTTGAGAAATTATTTTCTTTCTTATCCTTTTTTTAGTTTGCTTTTTTGTTTGTTTGTTTGTTTTTTTAAATCTGTCTTAATTTTCAGCCATGTCAGTTCCTGATGCAGCTCCAGGACTGCTGGCTTATGTGGGGGGTGAGTAGATGTTTTGCACAGGCAGAAGAGGGGATGAAGGGATGATATATTCAATGCCAGCATGTACTTGGACCTGTTTGAACTAGTCGCAAACTTGCAGCCTGATTTATCCTCATCTGAGGTAGCATAGATGTCCATATTACATGAAGACCTGTGCAATCTTTCATGTTGTGTTTGTAACTATTAACTGCAGTGCAAACAGCACACAATATAATAAAACAAATTGGTTCTGTCTGAAAATGGGAGAGGCAAACTTGTTAGATAAGATGAAAGTCTCTGCGTTTCACTCAGAAACGAGCTTTACAGCTTAGTCATAAATACCTAAAAATCTTGTTTTCTAATAGAAATGTGATACAAGATAATATATTTCATTTCTGGGTGGCACATACAGCACTAGAAAATCCAATGTGTCCCCATGGCAAACCTACGACTGGAAGATGCCGTGTTAGTTTTTTGACACAGCTTACCTACAGGAACCAAGTTCAGTCCAGCCCCAGCTGAGAGTCAACTCAGTCACGGTGTTTATTACAGCAGCCCACAAAATAAATTGTAACATACTAGCATTGCCATAAATTACGGTATGTAGTTTTGAGGTAGCAATGATAAATATGTATTTATGAATTTCTTAGTGTACTGATCTTGAATAGCGGTTGTTTCACAAGTTTCTTTGTCCTATAAGCAGACTAATTTGCAGATGGAAATATTAAACTTTTTACCTATTATTTCTGTTTTCATAAGGGAATATCCTTATTGTCCTCTTCCATTTCACAATAATTATGCTATACTGAGATAGCTTTAACAATTTAGTAGCTACTTAGGAACAAAAATGCCAAAAAATTATGCAGTTATTAAAGTAACATTAAGTGCTTTAATAATCATTTTTGGTCAGGGCACACGCGTTATAAATAAATTCAAATGCCATATTAACCTTAAATTAAAAAACAGAAAAACTGCAGTCAGCAAGAAAATTAGATGTCTTACCAAACTTTGTATTGCAACTTTTAAATTCCCTGAGAAGATTTTACTGGAAGTGATACTTAACCTTTATATGTCATGATCTTGGAATGGCAAGGTCTACACTTCTATGGCCAGGCCAATTATCTTCAATTAAGCAATAAATGTGCAAGGCTTGTTCAGTGCCAGTATAAATTCCCTAGCTTTATACTACACCTTCAGAAATACACTAAGAGTTAAAAAACAGAATCACCTTCCAGTAACATTTTAATGAAACACACCTTTATGTAACTTCACCATTTAATACCTTTCATTTAGATAAGGTTTTACAGCAGCCTTAAAGAATAAAACTGCTTGGCTACCCTAATTTGAAATAGAAAGCATATTGCCCTAGTGCCTTAGAGGGGTGTTTTAACTATCCACCATGTATATTTCTTCTGGACAATGACCATATAAAAGATTAACATGTCGCGTGTGTTCATTGTAAAACATGAAATCGCAAATTTATTGGAGCAGTTCATTTTTTAAAAATTTCTATAAAAGATTACAATCACCTACCCTGCAGGAACAGTGGTAATATATCTGCAACACAGCTTACTCACAAGGTTCTTTTGGGTTTGGTATCAAAAAGGTATATGAAATATATCTGAGACATATGCTGAGATTTTTTTTCAAGATGCATCAATTTTTTTTTTCTCAGAAATAACATATTCTACTGAACTTCCTTTATTAGACAGAAGATATTAGTTACAAAGGTATGAAAGAGCATCTGTACGGACTAGTCTGGCATTACCAGGGCACAATAAAAAAGATCCAAATGTGTAGGAGCAAGGTGAGATACAGTGTTCTCCCTCATTTTCACTGAGTGTGTATGGGCCATTTACATCACATTTTCCTTTACATCCCAATCCCAGGGTGCACAGAAATTTTAGGATTCACAGAAAGGCTGTCATGTGTTCCCTGACACAAAAAAATATCAGGGAATTTTTACTGTGTAGGGAGAGAAAGCAATACAGGAAAAATAAACCACAAATGATTTTTCAAAATACAGCGTGGCATTTACTACCATCTGATGTGCCTTTTAAGCACACTTATTCACTTATTCCTCGAATATGTGTTTCCCAAAGTGAGTCTTGCACAAAATAGTGAAATAAAAGATCACAGTAACCAAGTCCTTTCCTTACTAACTGGTGAGACCAATCACTTATATATAAACTTCGTATGCACAGACACTTTTTTTTTACCAATGCATTTCTTTACAAAATTGTAGGACCAGATGAGTCCTGCTATATTAATGTGACGTTCACCAGGGTTCACACAGGTGATGCCTTCCATCACAAAGACACCAAGCTAAATTACCAATGGCTTTGAGAGGAGAGGGCTCTGAGACAGGACAGGGCACCGCAGCACAGAGAAGGACACCAAGAACGCTCAGAGAAGCACGAAGAAGCTATTTGCTAGTAAACAGCAAATATCTCCAACATGGAGGTTGAGGATACCCTCCTTGATACAAAGAGAGAAAAAGGAGAAGCAAAGCCCTGGGCACGTCCAGCCTCCAAGCAATATCATCAACTGTTGACAGGTGGTAGAGAAGAAATGCAAAACCATGAAGCAGAGGACAACCCATGGCTGCAGCTCACTGCTGGAATTCACTTGGTCATGCTCAGAGCAAACTCCTCGACTTTCTAAATTCCCATTTCCAATGCAATGGGTGAGTCCCACCAAAAGCATGCTGAGAACTCGGATCTACCAAACTTGCAGGAGCTACAGCTAAAATATCCAAAATATTTCATGCTACTTCTACATGTAAGTCCTCTGCTGTTTCACACACAGTTTTCTGTGTTTTGCATTGCTGTCTGTGTGTGAAATAAGTGCATGTTGACTGGCACTGACAAATCTGGATTTAATCACTCAAAACAGGCAGAAAGAACTCCAGAGCACCAGACAGCTGGGCAAGGGATAACACAGATTGCTGGATGCAGCCTCTAGCCACATTTCCCTGCCCTCCAACTTACTGGCACAAGGGAACTCATTGGGCTTAACATTAACCAAAAAAAAAAAGAAAACAGTAATACCAGCTGCCAAGCAGCCTCAGAGAAAGTACCTCATTATTTACTGCAGCGAAAAAATATTCAACTTGTCCTTAAATATTTTCAAGTGTTTCAGGATTCATTCTTTAGAATTTGTTAAATAAAGCTGCTAGGTTGTAAATCTTTGCTGTCCTGTATTAAAATAAAAACCTTTGCTGACATTACATATATTTTGCTGCAAGGTTCCAAAGCATAGATGCATATTTTACCTCCAGTATATTCATATAGATATATTATGATCATCCCACAGAATCAGGTTTTTAAATGACCTTAAAAGAGCCTGTGTTTGTTAATTGGACTCTTCAAAGCCCAGAAACTCTTGTTTCTCCTCTGAGTCAGAATCCTATCAGCAAAGTAATACTCAAAAGATGCTGGCAGGTCCCTCACTTTCAATTGTCTCCTTGGTTTCTACGGGGAGAAGTGCTGTAACTCACACTCAGAGATACACAGGTCACTCATAGCCAGAGAGATGCACATATTATGATGCAGCCTTCCTGGCAGATATTTTTCATGGCGGATAAGTGAAAAAAGAAGGGCTAAAATCTATGCAACAGCTTTAATACGCGTACTGTAACTCTCCGCCCACCGCCGCTTCTCGCTGGTTTAGATGGTGAACCTGTGAGACTGCTCTCCTTAGAGGAAACTTTTTGTAGAGTTTCAAAAGCAGCTATTGAACACATCCAGTAGCCAGGCTCCTCTCAGTGTCTTTGAATCTTTCCAACAAATTGCTTTGCCTGGCTCTCAGTAGAGATAAAAAGGATTCAACTCAAAATCTATGATGTCTCACACCTTCTCTTTCCTGTTACCCTCTCTGTGGACTTTAAAAATGAAGTCAATGCTGTAGCACAGGGGCAATTCTGTGATAGAAACATGGTCCTTAACTTCTGAAGGAAGGAAATGGAGGCACTTCCTTTAGCGTAGTTTAAGATCAATCGCAGTAGCTAAAAAGGAATCTGTTTCTCAGGTTTGTCCCTGTTTGGGTCTACCCAAGTGAATGACAGTAATTTTTCTTTATCTATATGATGAGACCAAAAAACCAAACATGCAATATCCATATATTCAATATATACTCTAACTGATACATTAGTTGGACATAAGGGAGTAGCTATACCGTAAATGCAGCCTTTATTTTGTAGATGGTATTTCCTGATGATGAGTTATTTTACAATGCAGTGCTTTTATTCCTGTGGCACTGCTAATTATTCTTATTAACATTCCTTATTAACTAAATAAACTGTCAGCAATATGCCTTTGTGATGTCTCTGTTGACAGCCCAATTATAACATTAGCAAGTCCATCAGGACGTGGTTGGCGGCTTCCATACCACCTCTTTCTCTGAAAAATGATCCTGTCCAGTGTGGGCATTTCTATTCAGTACATGTTACATAGAGCACGTTTTCCTTGTGCCCGCCACCACATATAACACAGCCTATAGCTGATTCTCATCTGCAAGTCACGGCGACAGCACTGCTCCATCAGAGTCATGGTAACTTAAAGCGTTGTGAGCTGACGTCTTAGGTGCTTCTGCTCCCTTTCTTAAGCCAGCATTAACACTCATCTGTTTCCACGATGAGCTGATGTGAGGAATTACAAAACAACTCACGGGCTCAGCTTGGCAGCAGTGTGGCAGCTGCAGGCCTGGAGCAAACAAAATGCCTTGAGCCTGCACCCTCTTATGTACCCCTAGCACAGACAGCAGCTTTGTGGGGTATACAATTCTTCAAGAAAACGGTGGTAAAAAAGACAAAAACCCTGACAATTTTCTCCAATTTAATGTTCTTCCCAGAGAGGAACCTGAGCATCCAGCTATAAATCTCAGCATCGCATTGCTACCTCCCTCCCGAGACTGAGCATATCCTGAACAGGAGTACAACAGCAGAAAGCTGAAAAATCAGATGTAAGAGTATTTCTAAGGAAATATTATCACCACCATTTGAGATGTTGGAATTAAGAACAATTCTCAGATTTGAAATTTTATCAAGTATGCCTCTCTTTCTTAATCTGAATACTCTCTGAAACATTACCTGTTTTTCTAATGTAGGGTGCACTTCAAATTGGAAAATCAACTCATGGCTGTGTTTAGAAGAGTCTTCATAAAAGTTTAAAACCCATTTCTGTGAAAGGTGACAGAAAAGACTGTGGAGAGACTGAGCAGAACCAACACCGGAGTTTTGCTGTGCCCATGAGCAGAAGGGGACAGTCCCAACCCGGGCAAGCCCTCTGGTCACTGCCACTACGCCCGCAGCAACACCTAGGTGAGCTGTTACAGGGCAGAGATGCAAAAGAACAAAGATAAAATTCTGCAGACAATTACACACTTGGCATTTCTTAATTCTGAAGCCTTTAACTTCACCATTAAAATACTGCTTAGCCAATAGAGTTCTTTTGCATGTAAAACACAATTTATGAATATATATGGAGATACTGTACTAGAATCAATGCAAACATCTAAAAAATACTTAATTTTTTTTTTTATTAAGTGAAGCCAGTGGATCTGCTAATCTCTATGTGTAAATCTATGCATTTCAATTTAATGTCCTCCCTGTGTTATTTTTTATTTCTTTGTCCTGCTTTGATCAGGCTCATCACTGATTCCAAATTGTGAAACCACTCCTTGCAAAGTGCCTATGATGGGATGTGTCAAGTCTATGTGTTTAAGAACATTAACGTTAATAAGGATTTGAAGTTTTTCACAACCAGATTAGGATTACTTTCAGGAACTTGAGAACTAATTTTTATTTCTGTGATGAATATCTACTTCTCTTTTGAGATTTCTTACAGAATACCTCCAAGTCTAACAGTTTTTATAGGAATTTGCCATTGATAATATTTATAAAATTCAAGCACATTTTCGAATTGTCAGCATGAGGCCACCAGTATTATGTCACTCAAACTGAAGTCCTCTTTGACAACACAGCACTTTCCCCCAGTATTACTGACAGATGTCTCCAGAGCCAGTCACCTGTTACATTCAGTGGTCTGCAGGTGACACTTATTTTATATGCTAGGACATTACTCCACAATAATTTAAAATTATTTTTCTCTTCAATGGCTTTGAAACAGATAAAGCCATTCGTAACACAAGCCAGATAATTTTTACGCTGTGGCGGCACATCACACATCCCACATTTTTCCTCTTCTGCAAGGGTTTCACTCACAGTGGGAATAAGACACCTATTTAATATCATCCAGGATAAAACTCACAATTTTTTGTGTTCAATTTACCAAGAAAAGCAATGAGGTTGTAAACATTTAAAGCAAAGGCACCCCACGTGGCTCTGTATCTTGCTGAACAGTTTGCCAATTCAAAGGGATGTCAGGAAAAAGCCACACTTAACTAGCTGTGATATGCATTGATTTTATGAAAGATAAGTTTTGCCAAATTGCAAGAAGAAAAAAATTAGGCTTCGGAAATTGGCTTGACATCAAGGAATGAATGGTGGGGGTTCATTAATCAAAGTCTATAAGGACTTTATTAATAACCTGACCTGTTAGTTATAAAGGAAAACAATGATTTTTAAGACATTTAGAACATTTAGGGTACCTGCAGGAATTGCCTTTGTTGGATACTATGTTCATACTTAAGCTCCACTAATAAGATGAAAATTGCTGATATCAGTTTGAGGAAAATATAAAAAGACTAATTTGGGCAGAGATATGCTTGCAAGAATGCATAGTTAATGAAAGCGTCTGAGAGCAGTTATCCGGAGCTTTCCCTGGGCTGTATCTATTGACGCAACAGCATCCCAACATATATATTAAAAAGTTATAAAAGTAAAAAAAGGAAAAGAGCTGGTGTTCATCTTATTTGCTGTCTTCAATGGCTTGACATAGGCAACTGTTTGGGTTTTAGTACATGGGGTGCAAAACAGTTCTTTAGATTTTGTATAGTAAACCTATTATTTTTTTTAATTAGCCACTGAAACGCATGCAGTTAAACCTATCTATCTCATCTGAACTAATCCTGACGGTGAAACCAGTTTTGGGGGGAGAACGTTAGGTTTTCTGTTTAAAGATTAATTCTAGTCTGATTCTTAATGCATCAAAATGTTACTTGGAAATAATTTGAAAAGGTCATTCCCAGCTATAAAAGAATTCATGGAGAAAAAATTCCAGAAGTAAATATACAACATTGACAATCAGGTTATTGAAGAATTAAATTAACCAAAGTTTCTGTAGTGGAAGCCTTATCCTGAATTGTGATGCATACTATCTAAAATTATTTTCACATTAAATAAATAAATATATAAATGAACACAGATTTTAATGAATGTTCAACCAAATATAAAATATCTGCTTTTCTAATTTATAAAATCTTAATTTTTCAGCTGCACAGTCCTATTCCTTTTAAATTTTACCTTAAATCTTCCTCTTTGCAAGGTTATTCTGAACAGCATTTGGTGAGGACCTCCACAAAGCATCTTATTTAAAAATAAATAATATCCTCTATTTCAGTGCTTTTGTTCTGGTGCATTTTTGTCGGTACCATTAATAAAGTTATGACTTTTTTTGGAAAGACTTCGATGTAGAACCACTAAATTATCTTTATTGGACTGTAACACACCTCTACAACAGTATTCAATAAAAGCAATCAGGCCATATTTTCCACTCATGCTTATGTAAATCAAAAATAAATCATCTGAAGCCAGCAGGCATGACCCAGTGAGAACAGGTTCCCAGCTGTTAAGTATGGGCTTAGTAAGGAAAGATTTGTTGGATTCTGTGGTTTACACTAAATGAAAAGAAAGAGCAGATTTATCTTTGCTCCTGGTTTGTAGAACACGCCTGGAATTTGGGCTTTTGTAACACGCATTATCACTCTGTTCTTCCCTGAATGTTTACAGTGTGTTAATTACTGTAAGTAGAAGGAGTGGTGATCCCATTCAAACTCTGATTCAGACCCAGATACTCACTGACATGCCACCGTCACCTGAACATCCACTTCTTTACTCTTATCACCCACAATAGGGGCAATTTACTGACAAACTGCAGAGCCAGGGTGAGAAATAATGTATCCCTATCTTACCATTCTTTTGGATTAATTTCTTCAGGGTTTACCCTAAAATTCCCAACACTGAGCAGCTTCAAATACCTGATCCTTTTTTCCACTGCATTTATCCTACTGCCTGTCTCAGAACTACCCTTTGCAGGCTGTACCCTGAATCATGTAATCATAGAATGGTTTGGGTTGGAAGGGACCTTAAAGATCGCCTAGTTCCAACCCCCCAGCTGTGGGCGGGGACACCTTCCACTAGAACAGGTTGCTCAAACCCCCATCTGACCTGGCCTTGTTACTGCATGCAGCAATGGAAGACAGAACCCACCTCTCCAGTGAACCCCAGGGACATGGGAATCACAGAATCAGAGTGGTTTGTGTTGGAAGGGACCTTTAAAGATCATTGAGTTCAACCCCTCCTGCCGTGGGCAGGGTCATCTTGTATGACATCAGGCTGCTCAAAGCCCCGTCCGACCTGGCCTTGAACACTTGCAGGGATGGGGCATCCACAACTCCTCTGGGCAACCTGTTCCAGCGGCTCACAGCTCTCATAGTGAAGAATTTCTTCCTTATATCTAATCTAAACCTACCCTCTTTCAGTTTAAAGCCATTAGCCCTTGTCCTATCACTACATGCCCTTGTAAAAAGTCCATTTCCAGCTTTCTTGTAGGTCCCCTTCCAGTACCCTGCAGTTACTGGAAGGCTGCAATCAGGTCTCCCCGCAGCCTTCTCTTCTCCAGGCTGAACAACCCCAGCTCTCTCAGCCTTTCTTCATAGAATAGGTTCTCCAGCCCTCTGATCATCTTTATGGCCTCCTCTGGACCCACTCCAACAGGTCCATGTCCTTCTGTTGGGGGCCCCAGAGCCAAACGCAGTACTCTGGTGGGGTGTCATGAGAGCAGAGCAGAGGGGCAGAATCCCCTCCCTCAACCTGCTGGTCACACTTCTTTTGACGCAGCCCAGGATGCGGTTGGCTTTCTGGACTGCAAGCACACATTGCTGGCTCATGTTGAGCTTCTGCTCAGGGCTGCTCAATCCACTCTCTGCCCAGCTAGTATTTGTGCTTGGTATTGCCCCAGCCGATGCGCAGGACCTTTCACTTGGCCTTGAACTTCAGGATGTTAAGGGCAAGGCTCAGAGCAAAACCACAAGACATCATGCCACAGGGTTGAACAGCAGCATCAAAAAAAAATTTTACGCTTCTTGATGTCTTATTTATCTATTTGTAAAATATGCTAATCACAGTCTATCTGATATAACCTGGCTCGCCTTGTGGCTATTCTGTTCATAACATTTTATATGTCTGAGAAGAGACAAATAAGACTGTCTGGGCTGGATAAGGGCAGAGTTTATAGAGTTTCCCCACACGGTGACAGATGGATATACATTCATCCTCGTACAAACCAAGTGCATGCAAACATCAAAATCAAATTTAATTTCTTCTCTATCAAATAAGACAGAGTATACTGTATTCTTCAAGCAATCAGTATAATCTACTCAAGCACTGATATTTCTGATCTCTTAAACCCTGTTAGCCTGGCCTTTGGAAGATCTTTCTCTGTGATTAGATAGTGGCTATAATATGGTCAAGTGAACAGTTTTATCAGTTCACATACACAACCTCCAATGTCTACGCATTGATACAGGGAAAACCAGATCCCTTCTGGTCTGCATCCCAAGATCTGGGGAGAAGGCAGTGGTCTGTTAAATAAAGTAACATCAAATTATAGGGAACAGGGTCTGCTTTCCCAACTCTAAATTTACTACAATTTATCTAGTATTACTCAGTACAAAAAGACATGCAATATTGAATCCCATATGTAAAAGACAAGATTCTCCCCAGAACCTGATGAACCACTGGTTAATAGATTGGATTAAACTAAGGCATGATTTTTTTCCTTAGTATGGAACTTTCTGGGGAATAGAACACAATAGTTGTTTCAAAAATATATCTTCCAAATCTAATATTTCCTTTTAATAAAGCAGATGCATTAAGGGACGGAGGCCTTATTCAATCTAAGCATTTAAATTACATAATGGAATGTAAAACAAGAGCAAAAAGTTAAACCAATGGCTATCAGCTGACATGGTCTTAATTGAGTACTTTCTGGACAATATTCATCAGTCAAACCCAACTTCCAGGGCTCCGCACCTGAATAGATGATGGTAAAGTCAATGGCCGGTGTTGTGTTGTTGAGTTGAGATCTAACAGTCCCGTGCAGCCTTCAGAGCTCAGTTCTTGTATGTTTAAAGGATTTTTATAATCTGCCCAGTGTAATTACACCTGATATAACTCAGCCTGTCTTTGTCCTCCCTGTGCTGGATTCTGGTCTCCACAGACCACCCTTAAGTGTATGGGACCATTTCACCAGGCCTAGGGCAGAGCCCAGGCTTGCACCTCACTTCCACCACCATCCGCCTTTTCTTTTACAAGTCTGGATGAGTTTAAAAGCCACTTGATTAGGATCTAACATCTGCCTTTACAGACAGATATTAGGATATGTTTGTTTTTTATTATTAAAGAGCTACATTTTCCAGTAAAAATCATAACTTTAATAGGTTTCTTTATGTGATTGATTCTATTTTTAAACAGACATAGCAGCAGCAAGCAATAGTAAGAGTTCAGATCTTCTTGAGCCCTGGAATCAGGAATCATTCAAGCAAGTAAACTCAAAACAGCTGCAGTAATTGTCTGAAATTGCCACTTTTAATGACACAAATTATACCAGAGTGATGTTTAATGAAAGCTACAATTCCCAGCTTCTATACGCAAAATTTAAAACATTCTCCTAAATTGTGTTGACCTCTCTTGTTTAATACCCTGCTAATCTTTGAAAATTGGAAACAAATGCTTCAATTAAGAGACAATTAATTGACAATTAATTCAACAATAAGCAGATGGCCAGAAAGAGCATCCTGCTATTAAATGAATCAAATGTGAGAGGCAGCATTTGACCTTTCTTATGTAAAGCCCCCCCTCCCCTGAAAAAAACACTTTTCTGAAAAAAAAAAAGGTGTGTGGATTTTTGTGTGTCATACTGTGCAGAGCTATAACTTTGAAAAATGAAAATAAAAAGCTTATTTACATCAGTATTTTGGTCTAGGGGATGGGAAATGTGAATTAGGATAGGAATAAAGAGAAATAGCATGCACAAGTGCAAGAGGATTTACAATAGCTCGTGCACCCCAAGGCCTAATAGAAGAAAATAAAGCCGCCATTATCATCAAGACTGCAGATGATCTCATAAAGGGCTTGTCTACACGGGGAGGTCAGCACAGAACAAGTTCTGTTATGAATTTAAAGTGCGGCTGCAACTTTTCCTCGCTCCCTGTGCAGGCACGATGGCTGTTTTTCCATGGTTACGATGGATGAGGCACATTAAGAGGCTTGGGGTAGAAATACCCGCTCTGATCCCTGTGCATTAACAAAAACTGGAGTAAGGCACTGAAAGCAGAAAGCAAAGGTCAAGCATGTACCTTCTCGGGGTGTAGCTGGGAAGGTTTGAATCATGTCACCCTCTTCTCAGCTGTTCTGCAGGTGGGAAAAGGGTAGTTTGGCACTCCGGGAGGGAGAAGACTCTTTACATTCATCTTTGTTCTCCTTCCCCAATAATATCCCCATGCAGACTAGCCTAAGCATTGATGATGATGATGATGATGATTACTACTACTACTACTACTACTACTACTACTACTACTACTACTACTACTACTACTACGTACATGTCTAATCATTTTGCAGTGGGGGTGAAGAAAATATGACTAAAGCCTTGAATTCCTGAAGTCCATGGCAGAACTCCCTCAGCCAAGCCAGGACTCCACTCTACATATCTCAGAAGATCAAAGCCAGATTCTCAGTGACTTTGGGGATATTTTCAGATAACTTCAGAAAACAGTCCTTCTTTAGCTCCTTGCTTCTTTGAGAAGATAAGTAAAATTCTGTTTTTTTCTCAGAGAACTGCCAAATGTGTAAATATAAATTTATGCTGAAATTGTAATGCAGTGCATAGAACAGAGAAGACACTCATCCCATGTAAAAAGAACTATGCTTATGGGACACTAAGAAATTAGTCCTATTAGCAAAAACATGTATTATTTTCTCTCAAATAAATTACAAAAGAGAATTGATGAAAAAAGATAGACTTGACCAAGGTGAGAGTCCCTGGTAAAGAACCTGACTTACAGATAAATCAATGTTGCTGTTCTCCAATTTTTTATTTAACCTATATGAAAAAATTAACATCATTCATGATTGAGACATATAAAGAAAACTTTTCAGCCATCCTACACATAGCCCTACAGGAGCTCTTACTATGTTTTATTTGTTAGTGTATTTTACGCAGTCTGGCTATGGCTTCATTGGTAATTTATACCGCATAAACCTTGACACCTTGTGTGGCAGAAGCAGTAAGCCTGGCTTTCTAGGGCTTTGGAAGAGGCAAAGCAAGCAGGGTAATCATTGTTTATACCTGGAGCCGTCTGAGTTTTGTTAATATTCATCAGATACTCCTGCCCTTTATTTCAATGTATGTCTCTTAATCCCACCATGAGAACAAACTAATCCAAAAGCCAGAGCAGCAAGACCATTAAGCAAATTCATGAATACTTTCCTCAGAATGCTCATCTTTCCTATGTCAACATAATAGTGATTTTTTTTCCTTTAATATTAATAATATATTTGTACTTGAAAAAGGTTTTCTTAAGTATTCCAGAAGTTAAACAACCAAATAAAAGTTGCTGTATAAAATCAGATGTATTCTCTGACTTGTGCTTGGACACAATGGTCTCTCCTGGAAAGTATCTCCTGAACTTGTGAGACTCAAGATAAAAGTTTGCATGGTTTAAACAAGAAATATGTAGGCAGAAATAATTAAGCTGGATTTCTCCAGATAGCTCCTGAAAACTGGAAGACATCAGTGGAACTGGAAGCACACTGGAACAACGCCAGGGCAAATATCATAGAATCATAGAATGCTTTGGGTTGGAAGGGACCCCTAGAGGTCATCTAGTCCAACCCCCCTGCAGGAGCAGGGACACCACTAACCAGATCAGGCTGCTCAGAGCCCCATCCAACCTGGCCTTGAATGTTTCCAGGGATGGGTCCTCCACCACCTCTCTGGGCAACCTGTCCCAGTGTTTTGCCACCCTCCTTGTAAAGAATATGTTTGTATCTGTCAGAGATCTGGGAACTCCAAGTGTGTAATAGCACAAAATTTGCTATTTTTAATTGTCATCCCAATAAGAAGTTAGGAAAAAGTATGGATCAGCAAGAAAGAACAACTTCCACTCATAGTCAGGCTGTATAATGTGAATTTTAGGTAAACGTTATTTTTTTAAAAAAAATATCCCATTTTATGAAGTTCATGAAAAGAACTTTTGTTCTGAGCATGATTATTTTGTCTACTATTGCTAAGATTAAAATGTCCTCTGATTTTCTGAAAATCATACGTCAGTGGTTTCGTTCCTGTAGTAATCAAGATAATTAGAAAAAAAAGGGGGGTTTTATTAGTTGCATGGAATTTTTAAATGTCTGGCAAAGCAGCTATCCTAACCATGAATATAACTTATATTTGTGAGTATTCATTATTATATTAGTATAATATAGTATTAGAATAACCTGGGGATATTCCACATGACCAAAAGAAATCTGGACAAAAACATCTTGTCAATATTTTAACAGAGTCCTCAAGAGCATCTGTGTAATTACATTACTTAGCCTTTGGTTCCAGGCTCAATCTACTTGTCTAATGACACCAAAATTGAAGGTTTAACTAACAATGCACCATTCTGTAACAACCATTACCGCAAACAAATACATGAGTGCTCCTCAACACTACACTGAGATCAAATAGTTAGATACATTAGATATTTAAAGTAGAAAATTCAAGTATGGATGATTTCCTTTGTCAAAGAAGGTATTTCAAATAATAAAATACATAAATAAGGGTGGTTTTACTATTCCATCATTAATGATATCTAAAGGTCACTTATCTTATTTCACTGCAGCTATTTGAAGAATTCGTACAAAGCCGGTACAATCCGGGGATTGGACACGAGGCCAGAGATCTAAAGAGACCCATGCTCAGGGATGGGCTATGTTCAGTTTTGCAAATTAATAAAAGAAACAAATTAACAGTTTTTCTAGTCTTTTGCCCTCATTTTCCTTTGTTGCTACTGGAACATAGGCTTAACCGTTTTTCTGTAGCCCTTCATCAAGTCTTGGCAGCTTATCGCTCGCTCCAAGGCAGGATACGGGTTAGCAGAGTATTAGCTCTGTGTCGTCTTCACTTGAGACCAAAAAAACATTCAGTCAGCTAATGAAAGATATAGTAGACCTGGCAGTTTATTATAAATCCTGTGCGCTCATAAATGGGCCCAACAAGCAGGTACACTCCTGCAGCTCTCTGATCCGCAGTCAGGCATTTCAGGGATGCACAGAGGATAATGTTCCCTTTAGATCCAACTCTGTCCTTTGCTAATCTCCTGTCAGCCAAATTCTCCTTGCTTTTCTCCACTTTACACCATGTTTCATTTTAGAAAGCCTTAATCAGACACCGAGGCAGGTTACAAAGGCATGACATCACTGATGAGTCAGCATTTCAGCTAACAATTGCCAAAGTTTTTTGATTTCTTTTTTTTTTTTTTTTTTTAAAATCCCAAACTCAAGAAGTGGCTGGCTCTGCAGCTCACTTTCTGGGTCTTTGAAATGCAAATAAGTCAGTCCAGTAGACTGAAACTCAATCTGAATTACTCAGAAATGTCAGAACAAGAAAGGCTTTGCAATGCCCTATTTAACAAACCTTTTTAAAAAGATCATTGTGGAAAGGGTGGAGTTTGTCACTTGAAAGTCTTTAAAGAGTGGCCTGCCTAATCACAGTTACCAGACCTTTCTGAGCAAGATTTTCAACATACAGGTATAAAAGTGTCATTTGCTAAAGTACACAGTTTGCAACCAGTTCACCAAAGACCCTCTTACTGGTTTTATACATAGTGTTGTGTAAGTGTGGTGGCACAAAGGGCGATGAGCACAAGTTAAAGGTCAAATTCTCAAAACCAGTTTTAATCAGCCATGATTTCTGCAGTTCACATTATGTTTCATTAGCGCACATGAAAAGTGACCTTAGTGTCGTTAAGTCACACTGTGAGGAGAGGTGAGCAAATTTATGAGAATCCCCTTACTGGATGCTTCTCTGACAAGACTGCTTCCTCCCATGCAATAATTAGTAGGAGTTACTCAACATAAGAATTCGCTTCTATAAGATTTTTTGAAGCATGGGCCTTCAAAGCCCACACCAACCAGAAATATCCTACACAGTCATTAACTGTATGATTCACCAGAATTAAAAGTTATACAAAAATACCTGTGTGGACCCTGTGTGGACACTTGTTCTCAGACATGTGACGTCTGATCTCCTCCTTTTCCGGAGTGTTTAAATGCACTGATGGAATACCCTTATTTGCCATGTTATTGTCTTGTTCCCTTGCAGATATGGGGCTACCTCCCCTTTTCCCATCTCCTCCTGCTCATTCTCCCTCTCTAACTCTCATACTCAACACAGTGCCCTAAGCCTTCATGCAAGTTGTCAGCTACTTCAGTCTACAAATGCCCAGGTGGTCAATAAGGCCAACAGCATCCTGGCTTGTATTAGGAATAGTGTGGGCAGCAGGAGCAGGGTGGTGATTGTGCCCCTGTCCTGGGCACTGGTGAGGCCGCCCCTTGAATGCTGGGTTCAGTTTTGGATCCCTCACTACAAAAAGGACATCAAGGGGCTGGAGCATGTCCAGAGAAGGGCAACAAAGCCGGTGAGGGGTCTGAAGCACAAGTCTTATGAGGAGCGGCTGAAGGAATTTGGGTTGTTTAGCCTGGAGAAGAGGAGGCTGAGGGGAGGGTGGACCTGATCTCTCTTTACAACTCCCCGAAAGGAGGTTGTAGTGAGGTGGGTGTTGGTCTCTTGTCCCAAGTAACTAGCTACAGGATGAGAGGAAATGGTCTCAAATTGCATCAGGGGAGGTTTCGATTGGATATTGTGAAAAAATTCTTCACTGAAAGAGTGGTCAAACACTGGAACATGCTGCTCAGAGAGGTAGTAGAGTCACCATCCCTGGAGGTGTTCAAAAAACGTCTAGACATGGCCCTTCGGGACATGGTTTAGTAGGCATGGTGGTGTTGGGTTGACAATTGGACTTGATGATCTTAGAGGTCTTTTCCAACCTTAATGATTCTATGATTCTATGAAATAAAACACATTACAAGACAGACACCTTTCCTTAGGTGAACAGAATAACAGGGTAGGAAAGATGCCCTGGTAACTCTTATAATTTACTCAACTTTTACAAGGCAAATAGCCCAGATTGTGCCAGAACAGACATTAAGGTTAATCTCAAGGTGAATGCTTTGTAGTAGAACTGTAGAAGTCTGCTAGTTTTCTAACTCACTGAATACTCCTGGAGAGTCAGAGTGTACAACGTGGTGGCCGCTGCCATCAGGGCTTGGAAGCTGCTTGGCAGAGCTCTGGATGATAGACACTTATCTGCCCTCCTGCTCCACCTGGGGAACACTGCCTGGGCAAAGAGTGGTTTGCCTTTCAAACAGAGCCCTTGAGTATTTCCATGTGGATTCAGTCAAGAGCTCTGGGTAAGAATTGCCTGAAGGAGAATGGATGCCATCACAAACCCTACAGCACCTCCTTGCAGAGCTGAGTTGATATTGCCCACCAGGCTCTTCTACCTTGGATCCCACAGATCAGGAAAGGCTGCTGGGTACCACCTAGTTTTCCACCTAATTATACCCACTTGGGATCTCTAAACACAAGAGTTTTCCTACTAACACAGCCAGGAACCCATTTTCAGATGACGAGAGCAACTCCCTGCTTTATGCTGAGGTGAAGTCTTAGGTCAGTGTTTTGCTGCTACAATACACAGATGAGCTCAGCAAAGGTCCTGAAGAAAACAGACCTTCTTAGACCTAATTTCAACCACCAGTGAGCAGTTTGTGTCATCATTCTTTCTCACCAGTCAATGCCTGTGAGCTCAGCCATTTCGCCTCACCCAGTAAGTTACTTCTGTTGTCAAGAATATAAATAACTTTTTTATTTCACCCTATTGCCATTCCTCCTCCTCCAATGGATTCAGAGATTGAGCATCCCGCTGGAATAGCAGAGAGAAATTCATCCCCCCATTTGAGTCCGAACACCTGTGCACCATCCCACTTGCATGAGGATTGCTGCAGTCGTGGTCCAACCACTGCATCTTCCGTGTTATTTGGTAATTTATAAACATAGCTGAGAAACTAATGCATGTATGCTGTATGGCTGCCTGCTTACCCCCAGCTTCTGTTTGGCATCTCCCCATATATTTGAAGAAAGAAGACCACAAGAAAACAAAAGAAATTATAGGAATAATGAAAGAGTATACCATGAGATACCTGCTCAGAACGGAGTGATTAATTCAAATTAGCACAGGGACTTTAGTGGGCTGCAGGGACACAATGATTAGTGTGAAGAATACTTCATGCTGCAATAACAAAGTAGACTTACTCAGTTCCATATATTACTGCAATTAGAGCAAAAAAAAAGAGCAGACTCTGCAATATTTCCATGGAAGCTAAGCTACAGGTACATCCATATCGGCTGTTAGTGTACACGTCTTTAGCCCAAAACCTTAGCCCCAGCGCTTCCTAGCTCTTCCCAGTGGGTCCCCTGCCATGCCGACCCCCCCGTGCCTCATCCCTGTGCCTGATCCACTCCCGTGACCCAAGCCAGTCTCCCTTCCCTCCAGCAAGTTTCACTTGGCTCAGTCACACCTTCTGAAGGGAACATAAAACAACGGTGGGGAAAGTGCAAATAAACAGGAGCTGCCACATACGTGTTCTGGAAGAGCTTATTCCTGAGTGGGAAGTGCTGGAGTGTGTGAAAGAACTTTCATATCCCTGCAAGCCTTGGGATCGTGCCAGCAGCACCAAAGAAGGAGAATTCCACACCCCTGGTTAATCTGACTATGAAAACTTTGTGCAGGCCAAAATTAGATTTTATTAACAAGGTTCATTGCCTATATAGCATGCCTGTGCATAACACTGAAATGGGATGAAGAATGTTCTGCTTCCGTTGCTTGAACTGATGGACAGCTGAAATAGTCTGCACGCGTGCATTTTCGGTTATACCCTTCAGGTGTTGCACAGGAGCACCATAACCTGAGGTCTGAGGCTCCTTGGTATCGGTAAAACGAACAAATACTCCATGAAAACTTCTACCTGCCCTGTAGCTGGAAAGCCTCTTATTTAAAGTACCACATGCAACTGTTTTTTTTACCATGTATTTTTAATGAATGGGGAAATGTCCTGACTAAAACCTAGAAATTTATATTAATAAGGATCAATCAGTAAATAAAAGCATCCAAATGCAATGTTGTCCCCCATGGCCAAAGACAATACCTTTTATTTGCCTTAGCACAGTGGAGTCACTGAACTGATAAATAAATAATAACAGCTAGCACAGAGACTGCCGTCAATGTTATGTGCCAAAAGAAACAACACACTACATTTACCACGAACGAAGACAAAACCGATAACCGGCGTAATATGGTTTGCAAAGTAAAACTTAACTACCCTCTGAAGCAATTAGCAAGTACATGAAACACGTAAACAGAGAGAAAGGGACATCTCCTGTTCCTGCAACTCGGAGCGTCAGCCAGGGATCGGGAGTGTGAACCTGTTTGACAGTGACAAGGCAGCAGCAGAAAGCGTGTCACCGCTCGGTTGGCAGGATTTCATAAAACCACAGCTCTTTCAGAAGGGCAAATTAGCTGTTCTTGTTCTGCTTTCTGCCCCTCCTAAAATATGCTGTCTGCCTCCAAATAGAGACATAGGGACGCAAGACAGCTGGGCTGTCAGGGATCCTGCTAACCTAGATCTGTCAAGGTGAACATGTGAAAGACTTCAATTTTCCGTAGACCGGTTGGAGGAGGAAAATGATGTGCTGTCCGTACTAAGCTGCTGCTGTCGGGGAGTCAGTAAGCTTTCGGCAACATTCGCTGGTGTTTGAATACATAACATATATAACTTTTTATGCATAATGTGAGGATGCAGCAATTAGGTGCCCACAGGTAGGGGCTGCTGCTAAAACAAGACAGGAGAAAAAAATCATGGCTTGGTTTGTCATGTGGAGGGAAGAGCCAGGGTTGTTTCATACTTTGCAGGTTTTCTTTACCTGTGGCCCAGGCACCCACCCTGATAGCATCAGACTCCCTGAACCAAAAAGTTAGCAATCCCAGCAGCATTGACTCTTTTTGTGGCAGAAATTACTTTAAGGCTGTGTCTTATAGGTGCTGGCATCCTTTGGGGTGAAACGTTAAAATGGGGAATCATGTCTGTTCCATCTGGGCATTTAAGAGCTGGTGGCACTTTGGTTACAAGCTGGAGCTCACCACGGTCTTCCTGGCTTCACCCAGAGATATTACTTCAAATTCTGACAATATTTTCTAAGGGAAATCATTGAAGTCAAAGTTTTGCATATTTTTCTAAGGCTTGTGCACAGACAGAAGCACAGTGGTATGTGCACCACTGTAGAAAAGATAAGAATTTTACTAAAATAAAAATTAGAGAACATCACATGAAGAAAAGGCTACACTGGTAAGTGCTATCCTGACAGCATGCTCAGCAGATATCTTTTCCAGATAAACCTAGTCAATACTAGGATGAGTTAAGAGAATACTTAGAGAAAGCAAGAGGTGTTTTCAAAATGGATGGGCCATTAACAGCAGATAATTGAATCCCTGTGGTTAAGAACTGCCATTGAATTCAATAGGAGCTGCACATACATCTGAAGCCAACACATGCCTTTGACAGCGGGAAAGGTGATGGGGGAGCAGCACAATTCTGAACAACAACAAAAAAACCACCATTTGTTTACAATAAAAACTGAAAATACAAATTGAGGCTCAAATATTTTTAGCGTGGCCAAAATTTTCCCAAAGTAATGAAAAGCTTGGGTGGAAGTACACGATTCACTTCCTGCGATGCTGGTTCATAGATAAGACCGTCTCCTTCCCTCAGGTCTGGTCTGGGAAAAACTAAAGCACTGGGCTGTTTCACCAGAGGTCTGAGATGGGGGAGTTGGAGTTATGTGGGTCTGCTGTAAATTTTCGTTTGACGTCTACTACTTGTGTTGAGGAATATACATACATGCATACTTGTAAAGAGTTTGGGTTTAAATACAATATCCTTTGGGTCACTTAAATTCAATCCCATACAAGGAGCAAGAAAACTGCTCCTACATCAAGATGTTCCTGCTTGTTCAAGAGTTCTGACGTCCTCCAGACCAACAAATGAGGTCTTTTAAGGGATTTATATAGTTTACTAATCTCCCATAGGGAAATGAGAGAATTCACATGATAACCTGACGAAAGCGGTTGCTGGAACACACACCTCAGTCACATGCTGGCAGACAGATGAAGATCACCTTCCAGCTGTATTCCAGTCCAGCCAGTGCTATGGGTCCATTTTAGCTGCCTTGAGATCATCTTACTGCATGTGAGCAAACTCCAGATAAAGTCTTGATGGTATCTAAAGGCAGTAATTATATATCTAGCTGTAATGAACCAATACAGTGATGTGTCACAGTCAACACAGAGCTTATACCTACTTCTTATTGATTTATAGGAAAACGTTCAATCTGGCAGGTCCATGTTTGTGCCTGTAAGATCATAGCAGTAGATAAAGTCAAAAACAAGATTTCGTGGACTTCCTTCATGTTGTGAGCCTTGACTTCCCTAAAGAGGTCCCAGAGCTGACCTGAACTCTTTGACTACTTCTTTGCTACATTGCTAAATGCACATTAGCATCTTCTGATCCCATTTTTTTTTTCCTTTGGCTTCAGCTGCCATCTATTTGATCATCTCCCTACATAACTAAAAATGGCACTCTGAATATTCCTGTTGCCTCTGCTTTCACTTTGGAATTAATTATGCCATGTTTTCATCTTTAATTTGGATTATGGCTGTACATTTGCAAAAATGCTTTGCTGGGAATGCGTGCAGCATATATTGCCAGCAACTGTCCTCAAAATATGCCTACTGAAGAAGCTCCTATGCCAGAAAAAAAAATTTGCAACGTTCAAAGAGTTGCACTGAACTTACAAAACTTTCTCCTAATTAAAACTTTATTATTTGTATTAAGCATTTGAAATATGAGGTGAATTTATGCAGCCTCAGAATATTATTTTCCTGTAAATTTTGTCAACCTGCTAAGGTATTTCTTTGCTATTTCCCAATATTTCTCCAGTATCTCTACAAATCTTTGTAGATCTCTGTTGATTATAGTTATAAAATACAAATTAGCTCACAATTCTCTTGAAGACAGCGTTAGGACTAAATCTATAATGTTCTTCCCAATACATTTGAAAAAGACAGAAGTGAGGATTTCAGAGACATAACGCATACTAATGTCTGTACTATGTGATACTTCACAGACATTTTTCCCAAAATAAAAATGATTGATTTAGTCAAACCTTGGATTTTGAATCTGTAATCGCTGATAGGCGGATGTTCCCCTGATAGAAAATGACATTGTTCCACTGACGTTGATGTACAAAACCCAGAAGCCTTTCTATCTCATCTCTGGTTGTGCTTGAACCATTTTGGTTTAAATAGCTGTTTTCAAGAGCTAAAATAATTATAGATTGAAGCTGATTTTCAGTACATTTTTTGGATAAATCAAATACCTGACATTTTTTTACCAATTCCACTGGTTATGCATATAGGCCAGAAGAAGGGCAGTCTCCATTGCACAAGCTATCCCAGTAATCTTGCAACTACATATTTTGAGGCAATGCCAGAATGATGTCTTGGTCTCCCAATGGTGACTTACGGTCATACGTTTGTTTACAGATTGTTCCTCTATAATCTCTAGATATGCTTTATTACTGGTACTGTTCTCTAAAATTGAAGATATTTTATCACTTGAGAGATGTTGAATATAAAATTGCAACCTGTGTGCTTCTGCTTGGTGAGCAGTCTACCAGCACCAAAAACTCTCTTTAGCCTGATAAATATCTGTGGAAGACTCCATTTGGATTGGGAGTTAAATAGACAATGAGAAACATGACCACTTGAAAATAATTTGTGCCTCCCCCCAGCTCCCACTTAGTCTTAGTCTTTTCTTAAGAAATATTTACTTGTTGTGAAAAATGATGGCAGAAATCCTGCACGTTTAAAAAAAAAAAAAAATCACAGATTTTTATCCCTGCAGCTGACAAGGAAGAAATTACTGTGAGACATTACGTTTTGGAGAATTGGGAATACCTTGTGCAAGGGTAATGCTGCCGGTGATGCTGCTGATTGTTTTGGGAGCAGTGACCTTTACGAAGAGCAGCAGCATACAGCACCTTCCTTCCCCACCCAAAAGTGCTAATCTGCAAAGACAGAGGAGAGATGCACAAGAGTCCATAAGCACCTGGGACTAGTTGCTAAGAAGGTAGCCCATGAATATGAAAATCCAGTGCACAGAGCACCGGGCAGCTCTCTGGCAGGCAATGTCACCAAGAGCTATGCCCTTCCAGTAGAGAGCATATATATATATATATATTTATTATTTTCAGTCCATCAGAATTTGTGCTTGTGCTCTGAGAATTCATCAGCCGGCTATAAAGGCATAACAATAGCTGGTCAAGGACAGAGCATACAATGCCTTTTCACAGGGGGCAAAGGCAATCAAGAGATTTCACACATATTTGTGCTGCCTGAGAAACATCCTTAATGTGCGGGGACACAGACAAGGGTAAGAGCAAGAAAGATAAATTATCTTGCTCCTAGCTACAGTCAGCCTGTGGATAGAAGCAGATTGACACAGTTGAGTACAAGCACCACGAGCCAGAGACTGTAAATACCTGTTAGAGTGCAAGCAGGGCTGAGCAAGGAAAAATGCCTCTCTCCTTCTTCCTAACCCTTCTGCTCATCTTTATCTGTCTCTCCTGGTAATTTTATCATCCTTCTCAGAGAGGAGAGAGGGGATGGAAAGGGTAAGTGGCATTTCTAACCCCAGCCCTGGATATTAATGGTGAGGTATTTAAATCTGTAAGATAGATTTAAGAGTCATCAACCCCCAGAGACGAGCTCGTAGATTAGCAGCTCTAAAAACTGGTTGGGAATTACAGCTAAAGCAACTCATACAAAGCCCCCCAGTAATCCCATTTTTGCACATTTGCAAAAAGGGAATGAGGAGGCTGAGAACTATTCAGTCCTTCTGAAATCTGGTAGTTTAAGTGGCTACTGCTGCAGACATTGGCTAATCACACTACTGGGTGCAGATCCTACAGAAAGATTTAGACCTGAGAAGAAATATGTAAGAAAATATTGAAAATGTCTTTGAAATATTCCTACCTGTCCTTTTCCTAAATCCTGTATTCTGCATGCTGTAATGCTGCTTCTGCTTAGTGATAGCTGAAAGTTTTCTAGAGAATCCTGCATACAGGGACAACATCTCATTTGCTGGATTCAGGTCTGGCACTGCACCCATCATTCCTGAGAAGATTAAGTTACCAAGAACTGGCCGGATACAGCCAAGAAGATAAGTGACAACCCTGAGGTTTTGCTGTATCCTTAGCATGCCAGTGTAGCATAAGCATCTATTTTGGATCTGACCTAGGATGTAGCCCACCACGCTGATTTTGGAGGATGGTCCCTGCCAATGTCACCCCTTTATAGAGCACAGATAGCTTTAGCCTTGCCTTGTGGGAACCCAGAACTAACAAAATGTCACTACCAAGCTGATAGTGCTGCTGTGCCCTGGCAAACCTGAGGATCTGGTTTTCCTCATCTTTTAAACTATAGAATGGGAGACCTTTTTAATCCAAACTGTGTGCAGGTTTTCCTTCATGGAAACTTGATCAGGGAAAGGAAATTTTCTGAGCTTCTGAACCTCCTCCTACCATTTGAAGGACACAACTGGGGCATGGAAACCTGGAAGCATTTCCACTGAGATTTATGTGTAACTAGAGGTAGGTACAGCTATAGCTACCTAACCTAATTAGGACTGCGCCTGGGGACATCCCAGAGAATCATGCAGGGGAGAGCCTCAGCTCCACAGGAAGACATGGTCCAGAGCTTACTATACATATATGTAATGGACAGGAAAAGTGGAAGTCTTGCTGTAAGAGTTGCTGGTCACTTTGTCTTCTTACATTCCTGCATTAGAAAAGACATAGGAGAGCTCTTTGTACTGGGAAACTGATATCCTGAAATCCTCACCATGTCCAAGAACAGCACAGTGATCATCTGGACACATCACCATGTGACAGGTTGTATTTGGCAGGTGAAGGTCCCAGGAAAGGAGTTTCCACCTTCAGCATATTACTGCTAATCACTTTCCTCCAGATTGCAACAGGCAGAATGCACAGGACCCCATCAGATTCACACAGAGGTGTATAAAAGAACCAACATGTTCTGTACGTAGCAAATTTAGTACAATAGTGAAATATGAATAAAAATAGAATACATTGGAATAATATTATCAATGTATTTTGAAATACAGCAGTAATACTGTTTGATGGCCTCCAATTGAATATTCTTGCTTTGTTTCACTTCAACTTTTGCATTTTCTTTTTTCACTTTGATTCGGAACTTATTTCATCTACAAAGAATTTACCACAAAACAGAAAAAAAAAATGTTGCTCATCAGTCAAAAGCAAACACTTTTGCATTTAACATGGAAACACAACTCCTTAGAACAGCACGAATCCCTGATCAAAAGAGAAACTTCATTGTTTTTCAAAATCAAATATTAGTGATTACTGTAAGGATCACTGTAAATACCATCTACATGAGTGCTCAAGGAGCCCATTGAACTCAGGATCTATTCACAAAAGCAGCTATGCTAATAACCATAAATTAGACTAGAGTTTGCTGAATATTAAACAAGAAACTTGTAAATTCCAACACAGCTGATCATCCTCTAGATGAGCCAGTGAATAAAATCATCCCTGAAGTGTTCAAATTCATGTACCGTTGAATCACATTTTTCATCTCCGATTGAAAAGCAGAATGACTCTGTGTTATCTTAGTTTTATCTCCATGGAGAGCTAAAGACAGCTACTGTCATCTTGTATGCCAGGTCTGTCGCACTTGGGACATCTTGCATTGGGAGCCTAAGAGTACTGCAATTTTTAAGTACAGTCTTCGCAAAAGCAAGATACAAGCTCTGAAAAATTCTTACCAAAGGAGGAAATAAGAAAATCATTCCTTAAGTTTCAAGTCAGATGGAAAGGCACAGTCCTTTGCCTTTTCATTTCCAGAGAGAAGAAAAACAAAAATCAAAATCAAATGCAACTGTTAGTGATTAAAACCATGATTAAACCGAAACATCACAAATAACCTCTGCTTGCTGTAGTTAAAACTTAAGGCACAGAACTGGTGGCCTTCTAGGCGCTTCTCATTGTCTGCTAGAACCCATATGCTTGCTTAGATACCGTGCTGAGAACTGATTAAGAAATGCTGATAGACTTATACAGTTGAAATATTACTGGCCAACAGTAAAATAGCAACAAACACGTTTCACTTATGAAAACATATAAGTTAATGACAATACCTTGACATATAAATATATAGTTTTCATTATTAGAATGAAGAGTGACTTGAAGTCAAGTTCCATAAATGAGATAAAAGAGAAATCACGTGGTATCTGAAAACCGATCACCCCACTCTTCCTTTTCTTTTGTTCTCTGCCAAGAGGAGAGCCCCAACAATCACGTTAAGGCTTTGGCTGAACAACTGCATCAACTTGGGTGTAATTCCCCAACAGCCGGAGCCTTCAGGAGTTTCCCCAGCTCCCAGGGACAGAGTTCACACAGCTGGAGAAGGGCTGTAAGGTGGCTTTTTTTTGCATGATGCCCCAAAATCCCTGTGCATTACTGAGCTAGCAGCCTAATGCAGAGCAGGCTTGGTGGGACTGAATGAGCCCATAAACAAAAGATTTGACCAGTGAGATCTTAATTTCTATGCCAGAGGAAGTGTGTCAAAAACAATGCCTTTGCTATTAAAAATTAATTGTCTCAAGCAGTATATAACATTAAAATGCAAATTTAAAGCTCAGCCTTTTAAGGTGCTGAACTGTATGGCTTTAATCCACGGAGGCTTTAATGCATGTACTTAAACTTTGTACCTGTGTAGTCTTATTGATGTAAGCACTTTGCTAAAAGGGGCCAGATTACAAAGCCTCTTTGAGGATCTAGCCCTTAAACAGTGAAAAGAAGTAGTTTAGGCCAAAGACATCAGAGTGGGTTAGAGCCCACATGTGTTATTTGCATTTTGAATGAAAGCATTTTAATAATTTAATCACTTTTGAAAACCATTGTACAGAGACGATCCCTAGTCATTTTGAGGAACTAAGTCCTCTTAAATTCTAATTCTTACCCTTCCACTTATTCACAAAATAGCTTTAAGAAATATCTTGCCGTGTCTTAGCTTTTCCATCTCTACAATACTTACCTCAAAGGGCTATTGTGCATGTCATTAAATAATGCTGGTAAAGCACTCTGAAGATCTGCACTGGTATATATATTCTAAGAGAAATCATTATTGTAGTGTTAGCACCGTATGAAGTTTGATACAAATCCATGAACTATACCATTGGTTACAATTCTTTAAACACAATCTCCAGCATAAAGACATTAAGTGTAGGAAATAGTTGACTACTTTTGAACATAGTTCTGTAAAACCTTTATTCTTATAGCTATATTATATTCAAATGTCAGAATATATCCAAACCCCTATTTTTATTTTAAGCTTGGCTGATTTATTGATGGCTGTGCTTAATTTTTAAAACATTTTCTCCTTTAGAAATTAGTCTTCTGTCAACCTTTCTAATGTACACAGTCTGGAGTCACAGCGTTCGTCTTAAGCAGCTTAGCATTAATGTTTAATTCTGCAGTCTTTACCCTGGCTGTGCCGAGCAGTTTGATAGTTTATGTGCTTTGCAATCAGTAGCTAACTCATATTCCTACATTCTCAGCTGTACTGATAGTAGCTTGCCATTCTCTCCCACCCTATTTTCCCTGGTTTTTTTCCCCCCGTAACTTCTACTTGGTTTAATACCCGTATAATTTTTCAATAACACAGAATTTTGAAAGCCAGCAATGGAAATGCTGAAGTACACGGGCTCTCGGGCCACTCTTTGGATGCTGGAGTTCATGAGATGCTTTTGAATCAGATTGTCCAAGCACCCCTGGGCACAGTCTGCTTATTTGCTTCTGTGGGTCATCCTTTGCCACCAAGGGCTTTAGACACATCAGTTCTTAGTGTTATGAGTAGCTCCTTTCCCACAGAGCAGACCATCACACAAATTTTATTTGAGCAGACCATCAGACAAATATTATTCTTGTTTTAACAAGCAGAAACAGTATCTTAACCTTCTCTTGCACTTCATATATGACAAAATAAAACATGGGGTGCCTTATGCACTGATGCATGCTCCCCGGGGGAGTTTAAGTTAGCTTAAATGCACAGCTTTTCTTCATTTTTCATATCCTCTGTCTACATTTATACCTTATACACATACATTTCTTATACACCCCAGGTTTTGCTGTCTGCTAGAGGGCACACAAAAGCAAACCCCTTTTTACTCCAAAAGACTTTCAAGCCTGCTACTGTGAAGTGTATGGAGATTGGGTAGGTCCTGATTCAACAACGTATGTGCTTAACATTAGCCCATGCTTATCTTCTATTAAACCTAATAGGACTAGGCACTTGTTTAATGTTAATTATATACTTATGTGTTTTATGGATCGGGGCCTGGATTACTTATTTGATTACAATTAGGCCTGTGATTGCATGTTCACTGAGCTGATACTGTTCAGCAGCGA
Organism: Egretta garzetta; assembly: GCF_000687185.1. Lineage (NCBI taxonomy): Eukaryota > Metazoa > Chordata > Aves > Pelecaniformes > Ardeidae > Egretta > Egretta garzetta. The sequence goes on along the minus strand of NW_009260274.1, from coordinate 3,246,700 downwards.
GCCTGACTGCTTGCCTACTCCCCACCTACCCTCGTCTTGAGTAACAGAAGTTGCTTCACCTGCAGCGCTGAGAGGTTTCCATTAGCCTCATGGTAACGATGGATTCTGTTCTTTTTACACAGCCAACTACAAAACCAAAAATAATGCTACTCCTCCTCTCCCAGTGCCTTGTGACCATGTAGAGAGACAAAGCTTTAATGAGAGAATTAGCAAACTAGCCCCAAAATGCAAACCTTTTACATCTTCAGTACGTGAATATACACATACATTACTTTTATCCAGAGCAGCTGTAAACAAGATGAACTTTTCTAACCTCCCTCAAAACTGTCAAACTAAAATCAAGATAACAAATGCTCTAGGGAAAAAGAAGAGGTAGAGCAACCTTTAGCGGAGCGACAAGGAGACCTCACTGTTTCTACTGTAAAAGCAGAAACTTTAGGGGAGAAACTCCTGCCCTGTGAAACACTAACCGGCTTAGAGCTTAGTGTGACTGCAGCAATTTAACAGTTGACCTTGCGGAGTCGAAACCGACTGTCAGCCAGAAACAATATTAATTATAGTGGTACAAGAACGATGCATTCAAAAATCATTTTATAGAGGGTAATGATTATAAAGTTTTCTTAAGTAGTTCATTTCTTTATGCAAAGTGTGTTCTCTAGACAAACACATTAAGGAAAGCTGATATCCTCGTCAGAATGGTCTTGTGGTTAAGGTAACAGATTGGGAGTCATTGCCGAGGTCTATGTCCTTTTCGTGTCTTATCTTTGAGAGACAGATTGTGAACCAGTTATTCTCACTGATGAGTAGCACTCGCACTAGTTGTCCCATACAAAATAATGATACAGCTCGTGCAGGCAGTCATCCATCACTGCAGAAAAGACATTCTCAGTGTAACCTTTAGATTGCATGAGATGCTCAGGGAAGTTACTATCTCCTTCTGCATTTAGCACAAAGGTGTCCCTGAAGCTGCTGTGTCAAAGCATCTGCAATATAGTTAAAGACAGCCACAAGTGTAGCCGAACAATATCTTTCAAGAGTATTTAAGTAAGGTTATTACAGGCAAAATACTAAATTCTCAATATTTTCCACTGTAAAAAATCATTATAATCCACATCCCTAGGATGTGAGGCCTGAAGAAGAAATTTGAGGCTGAAGCTATAAAAGAAACGGAATGGTTAAATACTGATTCATACATAAAGGCTTGGTTTGTTTTTTTCATAAATGACAATCATTCAAACTATCAATCATCTGGAGAGGAAGAATCAGCAGGCAATCTAATTCAAGGAATTAGATTGTAATGCCTGATGTAGATCTACCAGTTAATTTAAATAATGAGTCACCTGGTAGGCAATCAAATCTAGGTCAGGACATTTAGCAGGCTGAAAATAATGAGTCTAACAGCAACAGAGCTAACAAAACAATCCAGATAATAATGACAGCACAGAATGACAGTCCTAACATAATCAGACAGCGTGCACAAACTGTAAATAGACAGAGTAAAGAGAATGAACTTGCGTAGGGAGGCAAAACATATTCTCCAATGAAACTATTATAGAAGAATTACGTTTGGTTAAAAGGAAGCATAGTGACAATCACAGCAAGGACATACAATATTTATGTGCTCTTACTGCATCGACGATATCTGTGAAAGCGTTCTTTTCCAGCTTTTTTTTTAATTTGGTATGTAAAGCAAATACAGTAAAATGTGATTGTTGTTGCTTTTAGGAAGTGAGGTAGAAAGGCAAAACTTTTTCTAGTGTCTTTTCCTGACTTTTGCTTGCATTGATTGATGATCTTGATTTTAGAAATTGCTTCTCAGGTCAAGAAAACAAGACCAGGAGGGGAGAAGAAAGTAAATGCTCAAATGCAGCTCCCCCTGCAGTCCTCTTTGCCCGGCTGTGCAAATGGATAGGTGTATTAGAAACACCACTAATGTGGACAGGCACCAGAGCCAGGGAATTTCAAGCCCCTCACTAAATTGCTGCCCTGGAGCCTCGCACCCTGTGCTCTCTGAGCAACCCAGGGGCCGTAACCAAATACAGACACTTCTGCTCCTTAAGAGCACAAGCAGATGATTTGTTTAAGCAGAAAACACTAGATGTCAGCAGTCCTCCTCACTCTTCAAAGCCTGCTCCCCACTCAAGAACATAGTTCTCTGTTTTAAGCTTATCTGGCTGTTCCTGGCCCGGGGCACAGTTACCATTTTATGGTTTTTTTTACTTTCGCAGAACCCTACCTGTGTCTGTCTGCCACGAGGTGTTTTCTCCTTGTGTTTGATTTCAGTCTTGCTCATTTGCCCAAGCAGAGAGCAACTCATCCAGTTTGTGTGTTGGGGTGCTGGGGTCTGAAAATGCTCTTATGTGTGGTCCACTGGGTAAAGCTCCTTGCCTGTACTGAGGCCAGTGATACCTCCCTTCCTTCCCCAGTGGTCTGGTCCAGCATTTCTAAATGCTTTTTTTGCTTTGGCTTTGGCGTACCAACAGCATTATTAAGTTATTTGGATAAAATGTGGGATGGCAACAGATTTACCTATTGAGATGCATTTTATAATCCATTACCCATATGACGCTCCAGGCAACGGGCGCTCTGGTGGCTTGTTGCTAATGCTGGTCTGTTGCATTTATTCAGCTTAAACTAATAGAGAAGCATATAGGAGATGACTACCAAATAAATATTCTTCAACTTTGGCATCTCATTATGTCTTAGAATGAATGATGGCACTTCTTTTCATAACTCCAGGTAGCTAGCTAATCTTGAAAGCCCATTTTTTTTTTCCTCTGCAAGCTGGTGGGTTTTTTTTTTTTTGTTTATAATTACATTTTCAGTTTTAAAAGCATTGTTAAGTTACATCCACAGATTTAAGAAAGGATAGGGCTTTGTAGCTCAGCTTTGTGTTTCCAAATGTGTCACCTACTTCTTTGCTCCTTCAGGAGAACCTGTGGGAGCTCTGGTGATTCCTTACATCATGGATTTTTTTCTTTGAAAAGTCAAAAGGGAATGATCAGACTTTATTCTTACATACACCAGTGCGAATCATATTTGCCTATGGTCTGGATCTACTGTGGTGATAAAGCAACATCTGGTACTTCATCAGGTTTCAGTAATGCAAAATGGGTGAGACAGAGCATAAACTGGATTTTCTAGACATAAAAGTTTCATCTTCGAAGACAATCTTAATAATTGGCTTAAGAGTTAGACATAATATTTCAATTTTTCCTGCAGCAGCACAAGTCGAATCACGTCTGGATCATAATATCCACGACCAAGGGGGCCTGACATGGTGCTCAGGGCAATGGACACTGAATGAAAAGATCCCAGCTATTCCTCCAGTTCTGCTAATGATTTCTGTCTTTCCTTGCTGAAATCACTATATTTTTGGCTAATTCCACTCTCACCCTCTGTTCATATTGCAGATTTCTTTTAGGACTTGTGAGCTCTACTGCAACGCAAGTGCTAACGGGAGCAAGAGGTTGCAGAGACACACTACTCCATCTTCCTTACGCTGCCCTGAAGTCGACTATTCACAATATTACAAACTCAGATGTCTTTGTTGTTGTTATTATTTAATTCTATTTTATGTTAATCAGCTTTACGTGCTCTCAAAGTTCATGAGAACTTCCTAACACATGAGAGAAGTAGAATTCATTGCGCAAAGAGGGTTGTGGAGTGGTTTGAGGTCCACTTAAATGAAGGGAGCCTTGTAAATAAGAAATGATAACCAAAGAGCAGGCTGAACATTTCAGGGTACACAAAAAAGCACCAGCCTATACGGGCAAGATGGAAATCACAACCTTATACCTTGTCCCAGTATTTAATTTATATGATTCTTGTTTCACAAATATTGGAGCCTGTCACAGCTAGAATGTTTTTCACAACTCGTGAGTAACACATTTAAGTTGCAAGTACTAAAAACATTTGGCTAGCTGGCCTGCTAAATTGATAATCCTCGAAATAGTGATTTTCCTCTTTTTACGTATATTTTACAGATGCCTGAAATAGTAATGCCATATGTAATTCTCTTTCTAGCCAAGCTTACTTAAAATGCTCATTCAAAAGTAATAAGTGCAATATTTTTTCTAATCAGGTCCCCTTGGAATGAAATCATGGAAAAAGTGTTCCTGCCAGTTCATGCTGATTACCTGTGCGTCTCATTATTCTAAACCCTATCTGACAGCCGCACAGTCATAACTGCCTTTCAACAAGAACTACCACTGAGTCTTTTAAAAATAATTTTATTTCAATTTCTAGCTAGTTCTAGCTTAAACAGCACATATAATTGCCTAATAAGCAGTTCATAAGAAGAACATAATTTCAAAGTAAAATGTTGGACCTATCCAGTCCTTGACAGTAACAGAAATTTGAGATGCCTTTTAAGTTCTCCAGTGCAAGTTATTCGGCAACAGAGGAATCAGCAACCTGGAAACTCATTAGAATACCGATTAAACTTTCAAAGTATGCACAGAATTTAAATAAAAATAAAAATTATTGTTAATATTAAGCAACTACTGAACTTAAAAGGTAAAATCTATTAACTGTTTCAGAAGTAGCAGTAGGCTCTAAAATAATAAAAATTCCAACAGGTCTGGTATGTGGACAGGGGAAGCTTCCCACACCATTGGAAATGGTGTTATTTTGTTACCAGATACAATATCTGTACAAATGCACAATGTACCATATTCCAGGGCCTAATTTTGTCTGATCTCCCATCTAACAAAGGCTATGGCACTTAATCCAGGTATTTTTTTCTTTCAGCTCAATTATGTGTGCCTGACAAACTCCCAGTTTCAAAAAGCTGCATTATCTTGAGAAGTCCTAGGAGATGATGGGCTGGACAAAGTCATGTTAAGTCCTTGAGGTTCTTTGGGAGATTTCCTAAGGACTTATCACAACTTGGTTTCAGTCACCAAACGTCAGAATATCTCACCTCCCTTGCTTAGTCCACGTGTGTCTGAGTCTGTGCATATGTAGTGGATGCCCCCCATCACTTGAGAGCCCGAGGAGCTGTTCTGGCCAAGGAGAGCCAGGCTGCAAGGGAAAACAGGCAGGGAGAAGGACAGGAGACCCAGAGACCTTAAACATGGAGCTGGGACATAGCTGTAAGATATTTTGGAGTTAATCATATCCAAACAAGGCACAGTCACAGATCTATAATCCTAATTCACCATATTACAGGTGACAGAATAAGTCCCTCACTCAACTGTTGGGCTTTTGTCATGTCTTGATTCCTCAGATAATGAAATGTTGAAGTCCAAAGCCTGAAACAGAGATGATGGCTAAGGAAGCTACCTTCTACTTTCTTTTTTGAATGGCAGAGGTGCCGAGTAGTCTAGATAACATGTTTCCTGCCAGTGTGAATCACTCTAGGATGAATACAATTTTTTGGCAAGTACCAAGATAATCAAAAGTTGCTGGCAGATCAGGTAAACTACCAACCTCAGCATTTATTTAACATCCAAGAGTGTTTTCTGTATCTGGAAGTCAGTAAAGCCCGTTGCTACAGGAGATACGCTACGGGAAGGTGGTAGAATCAATTGAGATTAAAAATAGGAATGTTCTTCTGTTGAAAAAATATTCAGTTCTGGAAATTGATACTTTTTGTCAGAATGTCTTTTCTCTGATGAAACTGTGCAAATAAAAAAGAAAGAATTTAAACCTAATCATCTTCATAAGGTCAAATGCAGTAGAATATGTCCAGCCATTATTTTAAATGCTTTTTCTTTTTTTTTTTATGATACCATTAAAAATCAGATGACCATGATGTAAACAATTTTAAGATTTCTATATTCTGCTTTTACCCGAATCAAATGGGTGACTCTTGGCCTCATTTAAAAACAATATTGTGTTATTAAGATGCTGCAAATGTTTAATGAGATTACTTTTAGTAAAAATAAAAAATTGACAAACTGTAGCTGTATAGAAAAAATATCATATAAAGTGAAATAAAATTGCATAATCAAAAAATAGAAGACATTACTTAATACAGGAAATACTTCTGAAGAAAAAGAAATTTCCTTCTCCCATCAGCTCAAGATAGAATTGCCTGTGTTTTTACCCCCAGAAAATGAGAAAATAATTTCGTCTATAAGCATAAAGATTTAAAAAACCCAAACTAATAAACCATAAAAATGTAAACTATAAAGTCATAAATCAAATGTAAGAAAAATTTCAGAAGTAATCAAGTAATAATCCATTTTCTGCTCTAGATCTGTCTGTAGCTATGCCTGTGAAATTCCCCTTTAACCTGCTTTTTCCCATGATTTTGGGAAAGTATGGTATACTCAGTTCCTCAACAAAACTTATTAGTTAAAGCATTAATCACTGGTTAATTGTAATTATTTAGCCTGTGGAAAATTTGGGAATGGAATTAGACTGTGACTACAAGTCAAATAAAGTTTGCTTTTACTATTGATTTAAACATTTTTGAGACAGATGTTCAATATGGTTTGCTTAGCATTTTTTCTTTTTGGTAATGCTTGGTCAATGTGCTGAATAATAATTGAACTCAGTCTTTACACAGTTTTTTGTATTACGTATAAGTTACCTTGTATTCATCAATGTTCTTAATAGTAGAGGACAACACATATATTGTTTTCCTAATATACCTGCACAAAATTACAAACCAGGATATTTTTGAGCTTCTATGCATTCTACTGTTCAACTGCATGTACCTGACAACGTAAAAAGTTATTTAAAGCCTTCAGTATACACTTTGATGCCTGCTTTAAATACTTTTAAACTTTCTCAGTGTCACAGTCCAATGGTCTTTCCTTAGTCTCACAAAATTTTAATTATGCTCAGAAGGCCAGATCCTCAACAGGCTTTCATGGTTGTAAAGCACCAACTGAGGATGAGGATCTGTCTACATCTGACACTGGATTTTCTTCAATTGTTCAGGGCAAGACTCTGAAAGCTAAGATCCAGGGCTTAATTATTCCATCACTGAAGCCAATGTCTTTTTTTTTTTTTTTTTTTTACTTCTTTTCTCATTACCTTTAGTGTTGATGACTTCACCTATGTGAAAATAATATTTAGTTTTTCACTGAGTTTGTTGCAAATTGGATGAGGTTACTTTCAGAGCTAGTCAAACCCCTTCCCCTCTGTGCTTCCTTCTACACCACAGAGCCCCTCTACAACTTGGGGCTCTCAAAGCTTCCTCTGTCTCTGCTAGATCATTTGTAATGCAAGAAGTTCACAAGCACCTGAAGAAACAAATTTGTGTCTTGCAAGGCATTGGCTTTTTAACTGCATTAGGTGAGTGGTTCACCCCTTTCTGTGTTCAGGTCTGCAAGGGGACAGACATCAGGCTGCCTTAATCAGAGACACAAGTCACCGCAAGTCACCAGGGAATGCAGGTGGGAAGAAATGTTAACAGAATGGTGGAGATGGTGTCTAATAAGGTGTTTCATTATGTCTTTCTCGCTTATCCACCTGCCTGTTTCACAAAACCTGTGGGAAGTATTTATTACCCTCGAGGCTCAACGCCTCTGTTGAAACTGGATGAAATTAGCCCAGTGGTCTAAAACTCTATCTACTTGGAAAAACAAAGCAGCAAATAAGAACTTCAGAATAACTGTTCCTGTAAATGATATCTCCCCAGATTGAGAGCTTGAGATTGGTGATGTAGACATATATTTACTAAACGTATCACAATTTGGGCTGGAAAAAATTTTGTACACCTGCCAGGGGAAACTGTAATTCCAAAAAGCTTAATTGATTTTTTAAATTTAAAAGAAAACTGAAATGTACTACTTTCTAAAAATTAGAAGTTTGAGGTATTGGCTCTTCCATTTTTTTTTCTTATTATCTTTTTTCTTTTTTTAAATAGGTGTACAAAAGTGGACGAAGAAAAATAAAACTGGGGCAAGGAGACATTGAAAAAGGATAATTAAATCACTGAGAAAAGACTCCAGCTATAATGGTAAAAGTTTCCAAAACAAAATTTTTTTTTGCAAAACTTTAAAATGGCAGCAAAGAAAACCTTCCCTGTGATATCGTAATACAGTAATATTTATTTTTACAACAAATAAGTAATTCACTAGTATTTAAAGTGACTACAGAAATTTTTCATGGGCTTCTGAACCAACCATACATTACTCCTTCTAGTGGTAGATTTCACTTTCCTAAATTCTATTTTCTAAACTTAAGCCTGAATAACAGCATTATTTTTGCTTTTCTGTTCAGATTTCAAATATAATGATAATTTATTATGACATATTACTTATTCATGCAGTTTGAATCTCTCGTAAAAATACTTACTTTTAAAAGAATAACCAAAAATATTCCCAAATGGAGGGAAAAAAATTTATTTAGAATTTAAATAGTTTTATTTTAAATTCAATACTGAATTGATGCTGCTTCTTTAGTTCACACCATGACCGACCATACCATGACTCATATAAGATAATTATGTCTATTATTAGGCAGCAAAAAGGCAAGAGGTATTATTTTTCTCAAACACTTTTAGCTAACTTTTTCCTCATTTCCAGTGAAGGCTAAGGTAATAATTTATTGCTTAGCAGAAAATTATAAGATTTCCACAGTGACTCATCTATATTGGTTGGGTTGTATGTGAAAGCAGATATATAGCTCATCCTTTCCCCACTCTTTTTAACCAGTTTTATTCTTTGGTTTAAAATTTGAATACTTTTTGAATAACAAGATGGGTACCAAAATGAAAAGATGTTGGCCCCTTAATATTTTTAGGTTCTTCAGCTCTAAGTTGCTACAGCAAGAGAAGACAGACAAACCAGGATGAATTCCTGGCTTCACTCTTGACCCCAGAAACCTGTGCTGGCCATCAAGCTCAAGCCATGTTTGTATTCCTTAACCCAAAGAACCAGCCTTCACAGCAACACCACAAGACTGCATGCTTTTCCTTCTCTTTCATATTTCTTTTTTAACTGAGGCAATGCAATAAAACCTATTAACGAGGACGCAAAGTCCTTCTGATACTCACAGAATTCCCTACATTACCCCAATCCACAAGAAGGGGCTCAGATGTAAGTTGTGGGCCAAATTTCATCAAGCCATATGGATCTTTATATGGGAAGAAGCACTCTTTACATGAATAGTACATCAATAAATAAAAATGTATTGCCTTTCTCAGAACTCTTTCCTACAAAGGAGCGTAGTAATCACGAGTCTGTTCTTACTTATAAACATTTTTACATACCGAAATGAAGACAACTATTCAAAGTAAAAACTTGAAGAGAGGATGAATTCAGAGCAGCAGAAGTCAAGAGTTACAATACAACTATAAAGGACAATATCAGCAAAACATTGCATTGGCCTCTCTACATTTGGTCATGATATAATTAATCCAGTCCAAATCCTTTTGTAAAAGAAATAACTAGTAAGATAATTTTAATGAGTTTTAAATTGCATGTTATACTTCATATTCTCTCTAAATTTAAATATTGGCAATAATTCCTCCACCGAAATATTTTCTTCTATTATAATTTCAATAACTACAGCATATGTAAGCCAAGATATGCCTTAGTGGAAGAAAAGAAACTTTGGATAATATATCATTAACCTTAGGCCATATTTTAATCTTCATTTCTAAAGGTTTCCTTTCTGTACAGTTTATTCATTACACATTGCCTGCTTACAAGAAGCAAATTCAGCAAACATTATTTATCAGAGTTCCTTTGTAGGCTAACGGCTGCCTAGGTTTCTTGTTGTGTTGCTGAGGACAAACCAAGGAGGCAGATTCTACCGAAAATAAATGGTCGATGCCCAGGTTTGCACTCTATTTCTTTAAACGTAGTGGAAACGTCCTTAAAAGCTGCAAGGACACATAGTAAAGTGTCCCAAGAGGAGACTAATTCATGCTCTGACCTTTTATACCAGTTTGGTTATAGCACGTATTCAATTACCCAATTAAAAAAAAAAGAGGAGAGATGAAGAAAACAAGTATAATCCATAGCAATATCGTCTTGATGCCTCTGATTCTTGAACTGAGTTATGCCTTACTTATAGCCTACAATAAGGCCCTGAAAAACTAATAACCCAAGGACAATAATATTTTTTTAGAAAATATTCTAAACTGAATTAAACTTTTTTCATTAGGAGCTCTTTTCATGAACCTGTCAAATTTTTCAGTTATGCAAGATCTGAATTTTCTGCCCACTCCTTACTTTCCTGTCTTCATAAACCTGGAAATAAAAAGCACGTCCTCATTTAAAAGAAGGAGGAGATACTTTATGTCAAAAGGTAAATAGTGCATTTCTATCTCAGTAAATGAAGTAAATATGAGTTTTCCAGTTCTTATCCAACAAGGTTTTGTTGCAAAAGAAACACAAAATCATCTCCATTGCTTCCAAGACTGATGCTAATCCACATTCAATGAGATACCTTACTTTTAGTCATGCAACTAAAAAAGTTTGAAGGAGTGCAGTAATATTTGTTAAAATTGTGCAATTACTTTCATAACTGAGAAGTCACTGATCAGTTTTATTTTTAAAAGAAATTATTCTATTTTTTTCCAAAATTCCACCATTAGCCTTTTTAAAGAATGGCTGAAGACTGAATAGGATTACAATATTCTTCTGTCAGGAAGAGAAAGACTAGATTACACTTCATATTTTGCCTGAAGAAAATTGTGGCTGTTTTGGCCAGAAATATAGCCTGTAAGAAAAAAAAAAGGTACTGAATTTGGATTGCCAGTGAAATGCTATTATGCCAGAGTAATATAACATGCACATAGATATGATGGGCGCTTTCAAAAAAGTACAGCTATGTAACACTCTGTAGCTGAAACGTTCTCTCTTAATACACATCCTACATAAAAATTTCAGTATAAGTATTGGTGGGTGGATTTCTTCTTATTGATTTTACCGTCTCAAACTGTTGCAGGTCAGCATACATTTATACAGGACAAACTACAAATCCCAGTAGTCATAAGTACACTGCCTCAGCTTTTTTTTTCCCCTCTTCATATAGTTGGTACAACAGTAAACACAGAGAATAATAATCCTTAGTGCTTAGCAATTTCTTTTATTGTCCTTTATATTATACACAATCTTTTGGTGTGAAAGCCCTTAAGAGAAACAAAATCAATAGGACACTGAAACTGTAATAGGAGTCTACAGAAATCACTCTAAGAACCAACAGATATAACAGAAAGTGATAATATCTCCATAGGGCTTTCCGTTCTAGGGCAAAGCATCTAATAATTATAAAAAAAGGTAAAAAGCTTGTTTGCTTTTTCCTAGTAGATTGTCTTATATTCTACAAGGGCTGACAGCGAAAAGGTGTCACTGCAGCTCTGAACATACCCTTGAAGTGCAAATGCAGAGGAAAAGCTCAGCCCTCAGAGGAGAAGTTCCTTCCTGAAGGACTTGGAGAAGACGACTCTCCCAGAGGATCCACCAAGCTTCAAAAGAGGTAATGATTTAAAAAAAAAGATAGGAAAGACTGGAATGTTGGGGGGCTTAGTTCTCTAGATAATTTGAGAGCACTGCGTGCTAAGCTTCCAAAGAAATTTCTGAGATACTATGCTCCATCAAGCCCTATTAGAGAATAAACAGATGATACAGATCCTTCACAGAGCCACCAGTGCTTCTTTATTCATCCTCTGGAAGGAATTCCCAAAGCAAAACAGTTTAGTTTTCCCCACAATTTTTTTTGCGGGTTTTCAATATCAGACTGCCCAATTCTATCACAGTTTGAGACCTTCAGCTGTGAAAGCTTCCTTCGCATAACGGCACATCCTGATGAGCTGACGACTCACAAAATACATAATACTAACAACACTAAGAGCACCACAAAGTTATTCTTACTTAATTTCTATGTTTAGTGATACTCTCAAAACCTTTCAAGACGTTTGAGTGATGACAGCAGTATAGGCCCTGATCCAAACTTACCTACAGTCATTAAGAACCTAGACTTCGATTTATTTAATCCTGATTTAGGTAGATAATAAAGCCAGTACTGAATTTTAAGTATAGAATAGTTCTATTAAATCCGATGAGCTTAAAATGACGTATACAAATCCCTTTCCAGATTGGGGTATATGTTAATATATAAAACACAGATATAAATTCTCCAATAAGCTTCCTTTTCACAACTAATAAATTCACAATGGGAAGACTCAGAATAAGTACTTCAAAGTTATAGTCAAAGATAAGTAAAATTCTCAATGATCTGCTGAGTTAGAGACTGGAATATTCCCTGTCAACTATCACATTTGAAAACGGTAACCATAGGCCCTTCATAGGTTTTAAGTTCTGGTGTCTCATGGAGGTATTTTAAATCACTATCTGCAGATACCTGTCTTTCCTATATAGCCTATTCAAGCTCCCAGCTTTCAACAGCTAAAATATCCAAGTCAAACGCCTGGAGAATCTGAGATATGTGGTGAACACATCCTCTGTCAACAACAAAAGGTAGCGTCAAACCCTAGGCTCTTCCACGTTTGCACAAATTTATTGAACTTGAATGGAGTTTAAGATCCATTTGCACTATGTATATATTTGGTTATGCATTAAACCTTAAATATTTTGTGTAGCTATCCCGTAACTGTGGATTTTTTTTTTTTTAGCGATGTAACCTTCTTTTTGCTAAATACCTAAACCAATCCAGATCAAGGGCTGAACCGATTCATAGCAATGGTCGTACTGAGCACATTAGTGTTCTGTTTTCCCTCAACATCCCAGCCTCAGAAACACCACTCGGCCCATATATTCATCACATTGTTTTAGTGTACCTTTTAAATTTTCATCATTCTCTTTGCTCCATTAATAGAACTATTTGCATGAAAGAAAGAACAAATTGTCTTCTAACTGGTCTATTACAAGGTACATTAATGAATATAGGGGAACTTTATTAGTACTTTTATGGTGTACCCATTCGCTTCAGATTGTCATTGTTGTAACGGGTTGCTTCACAGATGTCTTAAAGTGCTGCTAGGTACAACAAACAGTGTATTAAAAACAACTTTTACACTTGTACTGTTCTTTTTCCTTGTAAAATAAGTATTTTCTGAGCAACATTTACCACTAGTCATTTGATGGCATCTTAAAAGTATTTGCCAAACTAGGCGCTTCAAGATCTATATGACTTTGTCCCTGTGAAGTGACTTTTTAAAAACAAAAAACAGCTGTAAAATAAATTTTGAAGAGCAGAGTATTAACTTAATGTTTTAGTACATTAACTAAACAATGTCCTGTAAAAAACTTTACTATAAAATACTGCATTAAAGTTAATGTAAGATTGAATATTATACATGGACATATTCACTGCAACTTAGATTATCACTAGGAGTAAGCTTCCATGGACACCTTTGAGAGCTTGGCTTGACTAAATGTGGGAAAATGAAACCTTACATTAAAGAGGAAAATGACCTTCCAGCACATGGGTCACACATAACTTTTTTTTTTTTTTTTTAAAGGCTGGCCATCACCATTGAATACTAGAAATGAAAAGGCAAATGAAAACGACTTGTTACTGTTGTTATCCACAGATCAGCAAAGGCTATGGGCCACCACGGGATGGGCTGGATGTAAATTTCCTATACAGGGTATAAAATGTGTTAACTCCATAGCAATTTCTTACACTGTCCCAAAGCATCATCATCACGGTTTCTTTTGTTAGAATTATTTTTAACCTTTTCCTGGCAGGGAGAGTAAACTATTTATACTTCAGAAAAGTGTTACATAGAAGGAAAGTTACATAGAATGAAAGTATTATGAAAGTACATTTACTTTGCAAATATAAAGAGAAATTTATTGCTGCTCACGTGACTGTTCTGGACATTTCGATGCTATAAATACCTATGTATATGCTACATACTGGATAAAGTTGCAGTCCTTTCACAAACAGCCCAAAATAATGAAAACTGAAGTCAAAACCTTAAAATAAGCTGATACTCAAGAGGGATGGTTTAAGGAGAATTTTATCTCTCTATATAGTAATGTATTATTCACATTTCACATATGAAATTTCTATCATTGAAAATGGCACAGTATCACTTTTCAATGACTTAAGTTATATTTTTCATTGCCAAAGAAAGCTGCATTTTTTTTTTTTTTCATAAATCACTAACTAAAACTCGAAATACTTTGTCCTCTTCTTCATTTCTGGAAAAAATACAGAAGACTTATTGAAAAGTAAGGTAAAAAGTCTTTTGCAAGATTGCCTTGCATTTTATCTGGCTTAAGACAAAGGATTACAAGTGGGGGCAGGAAGATCCAGAGTCACTGTATTCAGTGGGACCTAACAGTGACAGCGGTAGGATTGTGATAAATATTTACAGAAGCGCACGGTACAGATATCTTTGACATGACCTAATTTCACTCCATATTCATAATCTGTTCATTCAGAATAATTTATCAACTTGTGGTTTTTTTTTTTTTTTATGAAGTACTGTTTGTCAAAAAGGTTCGAAGAAAACTTAATCTGGTGAAAGGGTTTAAACATCTCAGAAATACAATGAGGTTGAAGTTAACGTTAATGTTTATATTCATGAAAACCATTATTGTCTGCACATTTTTATAGTGCTTTTTTTTTTCCAAGTTGATAACATAGTCTGACGTACCATTATGCATTTTTTATTAAGTCTTTGATTATTCAGTTTGATTTCCTGAAAGCTTTAAGGTCTAAGTTACTGAGGAGGGAGGGGATCATCGCACATAAACTTTGTGCAGAAAAATAAGAATGACACATTTTATGCAGATCTGTTATGGTGTGGCATGATTACATGAGGCCAATCTTCAGGATGCTACAGAAATAAACTCCGTTCATGATAAGCACCTGTATGGCAGATCATATTAGGTTACTAGGAATATTTAAAAAGGAATACTAACTTTATGTAAAATCGTCAAAATTTAAGAAGTAGGAAAGAAGATATACTGCCACCAGATTTAACTCTCATTTTGATATTGATTTTGCAACATCTACATGGGAATGACAAAAATGTCACACAGCTGTAATTATATAATTTTTCATTCTGGAGTTCAGCACTATTCTACTGACATTTTACAATCTAGACAGAGGACTATTAACTAGTCCAATTTTACAACAGGTGAAAATGACCCCAACTAACCCTTCTCCAATGCTACATTTAAAATAAAAAATATTTCCCACCTTCTCATAGTTTATAAAGAGATAATCTACTTTAAGTGCTGTGTCTAATATTTTGTACTCTTTTGTAATATATGGCATGGTAGGTTGAATAAAATTTACATGTTGCTTAACATCATATTAAAATTCATATGCAAAAAATATCAGGATGGGATCCATAATTGCCATTGAAAGATTTCTGCAGAAATTAAGAGAAAGGTTGTATGCAAGGAAGCAGCAGTATGGAACCCTTGGGTTCTTTGACTACATCTTGACTAACGTTCAAGAGTGAGGATATTCACTATTAGAAATGCAGAGATATCTTCCACTCCATTTATTTTGCATCGTTCACAGCTTGGGTAAAATCCAGTTTACCCTATTTTGTGTTTGAGGCTGGTAGCACATCTACTGGAGGAGCATCACTTCTCATTTACTTTTTTTTATAGCATCTATACTTGTTTTGATAGATATATAGCTGTTGTTGTTAGAGGGGCTTAGATTATCAAAATGAAATATACAATTCATGCGGTATATATGTAAGAAAAAATTAATGGGATACAAATGAAAACATAGGTGTATTCCAATGGAAAGACTTTCTAGGGTTTTGAGTTAGACAAACTTATGTGGAAAGTAGCCAGAAATGGTGGTAAATAACATGAACATAGATTTAGCCCTGTATTTAGTTCAATGTTTTATAATACTGATGCAAATACTCGCACAGGTTATTTTAAAACACAAAGAACAGCAAACACGAAGGGCAAGATAGAACTCAACCAATTCTTTTCAGTTATTAAGCCTCTGACATTCATAAATCACCAGGAAGGCTGACCAGATATTCTGAAGCCTGTTCAATTTATCATTGCACTGATAGGTTTCACTTTCTAAACTTGCTTGTTCATTCTGATCATTATACTAATTTGAAATGGCAAGATAAATGCTTATATTGATTTCATTAAGACATTATTTTTTGCCATTAGAAGCACTGTGTCATTTTTTTTCCTCCCTCAGGTTTAGGCATGAGCTCAGGAAAGCATCTGTGCATAGAGTTAAACATGTACTTACTTTACTCTGACTTTAAGCATCTACTGAAAGCATGAAAGCATTTAAATAATGTACTTAAATTCCTTCTGCATAGAAACCTCAAAATCAGCATTTCTTTATAGAAGGCTATTGATTGCAGCTGGCCTTGTGGTCACCCAGAGCCCCTGGCTCCCCAGAGCAGCCCATTCCCTGCTCCCAGCCACAGTCCACCCTCCCCTTGCCTTGTGAAAACACACATAACTGATCAAAAATGTATTTCATGACTTCCAATGTCTGCCTGTATGTTGAGGGCCGACTCTAAGATGCGCTTAGATGCACTGTAAAACCAAAGCAGTGTTTTGCAAAACAGAAAAATAATTGGAAAAATCCTAACTGTTATGTCAAACAAATGAACAAAATGGTTGCTTTTGTGAAATCCACTGCTTTGCTGCATTTCACAAAAACAGCCGAGCTCCTCCCCCGGGTTTAATGGATGGCACATGCCTGAAGCTATACATTAGAATAAATGATGCTCCAAATGTTCTTTGTCCTAATTATACAGCTGTTTAAAGAATAGATGGCATTTATAGAGATGCAACTTGTCAAAAGTTAGAAATGATGCCTCTTGGCAGGCCGGCACACTCAGATGACATGTCAACATACGGTGTACACTCATCTAAACATTGCCATAAATAGCAGAGGGAAAGGGGAAAACTTTGCTATTTACCAAGGGGTGAAGTTCATTTAAATAATATTCTTGATTCTTGCCGCTGCCCATTCTCCTTTCCAAGCTCTACAAGTCTTTTTGTGGAGGGGTCTTCAGGGTTTGAGGTGGTTTTGTTTTGTTTTTACACTGTCCCTCTGGGATTCACAGAGCTAACTGCTCTTAATAAAATTCCTCAGAGAATTTTCTCATATAAAGTGCTAAGGAAAAGTACTGCTCCAAGAGTTTGCCACTGAACTGGTGATAGTCCTCATTTTGATGCACGTCTCTCTCTGCTTTCCCTGATGAGTTCTTGAGTCAACAAAGTCATCACCGTATCTTTGCATTAAGGTCTCTGCAGTTTTTTCCACAGTTGACTATCACTCCTGTCATTAAAATATTAAGGATGAATGCTTAGCATGCATCCAGTAGTGTTTCTAAGAGCCCTATTGCCTTCCATTAGTAATAAGCATACTGGTGCAAGTCTGATTCAAAGACTTTGAAGGAGGAACTATAGGAAATCATGTCATAGTAGGGTTTAAAATTGTTTATTTATAAGACACTAGCACTCAGGATTATCAACCAAGAACCTGATTTCCATCGCATTAAGTATTTTACTGACACAAAGGACAATTTTCCTATACAGAACTTTTAAGGTGGTTGAAATAAATGATTGGGATGTCTTTAAACGGTATTTAAGCTTAAGTATTTTTCTATCTGCTGATGGCTTCTTAGGCATTCCACTTTCCTAGGAAACTTCTTAACCAAAAGCTTAATTTTAAGATATTTGACTTGATTGGACTTAAGCTTGTACTTAATTACTTGAATCAGGCCCTATTAAATAGCTCTACAAATGTCGATAAACTGTATACGCTTTCTATGCAAGAAGAGTGAGCATGGAAAATACACCAACAAATGAGAGTCAACATTACAGTGAAACAAGTACACTTGTTGTCCAGGTATCAGCTGCTCTCTAAACAGTCGTCCATCTGAAAGAGTCAGTATTTGAAAGACAGTGTCACTTATTAAGTAAAGAGACAGTCCAAACACCGTAATCTCAAAGGATTACAACCAGTACAAATGGAAACAAACTTTCTAGCTCTTTTCTAAATTAAACAATTAACTCTAATATTCACATCCTCCGAGACATTTCGGTTGAGCTAGCATGTCTAATTTATAATCAATGATTAACAGAAGATGCAACTAATTTGTCTTTGTTATTTGATTTTGCCACAGTCAAATTTACTCAGTAAAATGGATTGAAACAATGTTCTAAAGACTGGCAAGCATTGAATTAGAAATCTGGTATATGGCTTCTTTGTAGACTAGCGTTAGTCTACCAGATGTAATAAAGGACAATATCTCTTGCGTTAAGTAGTTTTAACAAATTAATTTTGACCCATGAGCTTAATAAAGTCTGTTAAGTAGGCCCAACATCTCTGTTAAGTTAAGCAGAGACTGAATATTTAATTATTTTAATTGTCTGATAAATTTGAAATTGAGAAAGTAACAGCCCTGCAAATCTTAAAATATATTTTCAGCCCTGTGTGTCATTAAGCATTACTCTAGTGATTTTACGGCATTCAAGAGGTTATAAAGTCAAGCCCAGCCACCCCTGATTAAATGAGAATTGCACATTAGTTCAAGAAAAATAGTTTTTCCAGAGGTTAAAGTATCAGTCCAGGGAAGCCAAGACACATTTGCAAGAATATTTAGAATAGTGATTAAGGCAGTAGAAGAACTAACAAAGATGGGCAGCCTTAGTAATGATAAAATACATTACGCTGAAGTCAGTTGCAGCCATTCTTATAGTAAAGGACAGGAAATTGTAGTAGTTTATGTATGAAGTACTATCAATTTCATAGTTGTCTGCTAGGCTAAATATAGAGATGTAAACACTAAAAGGCGAGGTAGCTGCAGCAGAAGTACACTGTTAGCCACCGCAGGGCTGCACGTACCCCCTCGGCTCTCCCAATTCTCACCAACACACAGTCTCTGCAAACAAGCAGCAGTCTGCTCCCTAGTTCGTTTTTGGGTTTAAGAGTGGTTTTGGTTTTTTTTTTTTCTTTTAAACACAAACTTACTCTGATGCACATCAGCAAGACACGCTTTCACAGAAACCTCTCAAGCCTGCAACACCATAGCTTTGCACCCAGTTTAAGGTGGTGCTGTCATTGAAACACTATGTCCATCTCCTGCATCCCCCAGCCTTTGGCAGCCGATTTGTGACACCCATCCCCAAGCGGTCTGCACAAGGGGGTCAGCAAATACCTGTCTTGTCACAGAGCAAGAAGGTGCAGGGAATGGAGAAATACCAGGGGGCAGAGGCAAAGATGCAAGTAAACCTTCAGATAGCCGTATCTGATTATTCAACTACAGCTCAAGTATAAAGTTTTTGAACAAAATTTCTGATCAGCACCACTGAATTCAGTAATAACTGCAACTGATATTTCCTAGAAAGAGCTTTGAAAGAAAAAAGAAAAAAAAAAGAAAAAAGAAGTCTTAACAAGGATCATGAATGAACAGAAAAGTGACTTTGCTATCAGGAGGAAGAAAAGTATTCCTTTCATGGGAAACAGCCACTGCAAAGATGTAGTTGTAGAGGGGCAGATTAACAGGACACCAAAGACAAATATGGCGATACACCAGGAGATGTACATGTACAGCATGAACTTGTGTATTTGCATGTTTACATCTGGCAGGAAGGCAAGGATGACAATGATGATAATACAGGATTTAATTCACTGCACAGAAATAAAAATTAAGTGTCCAATACCATAGAATAACTCAAATCTTCTTACTGGGGAGCATGCTAATCAAAGAATTATTTATTCAGTTCATTGGCTCCAGGTATTAGATCCACCTTCAGAGAGTTGGCACATTGCTTTTCTCATGGAGCTTTCTCACTTTTGTGGAGTCCCTATGCCACAACCTGGGATTTTCCTGCAAGATTTTTTCCTTCAAAATGGTTTGAACTGAAATAATCTGTAGTTTATGGACATGCAGTACAAAGGACCTCTTAGCAAAATTGGTGTGTATCTACATATATCTCAACTTTCTATAATAATCCAATAAGAGCAAAAGATGACTTAACTGAAGATATTCCGCATAATAACTGAAAGTAATTATTTTACTAAGTAAAAAAATAAAAGTATTTCTGAAAGTGCTCTCCCCAGGGGATGGTTCAGCACTGGACATAGAAGGGCAGATACTAATCAGTGGCAGTAAAATAAAAAGGACAAAAAGCAACTACAGCCAGTATGCTGAGAAGTCATCCCTGTTAAAATCAATACTGTGATTAATGCTGAAACACAAGAGATCAGAATCCATCATCCTATATTTTTTCCTGTCTCTACTGTTATTTTTATTGCTTTAACTTTGCTATGCTGATCTGCTTTACTTCTGAATAAGTGTTGGAAACCAGCTCCAACCCTTCCATCAGAAAGAAAGGGAGGCTGAGGTTCATGTTTAGCTGAGAAGAAAGAGTATGAGAAGGAAAAACAAAGTAAATCTGTTCTATTTTTTATTTTGCAGATGAACTTTGTAGCATAAACTAAACCATACAACCTGG
>NW_009260274.1:3206411-3226262 GCF_000687185.1 Egretta garzetta | reverse complement strand
TGCTGAAATTGCTGCAAAAGCTCTTAAGGTTTCCTGAGAGGAAGAAAGTCACTCTCTGCCGCAGACACCATCGCTCCGGCGACCCTGGACCTCCCTGGCTAAGGACAGGTGATGACAGTGTTTCTGCCCCTTCCCTTGTGCTGTTCTTTTCTGGATTCATTGTCTACTGCAAGAAGAATCATGTCCTCAATTTCCATCCCCTGAAAAGCAAACACTGCAAAGTAACCATGACACATTGATATACAGTTTCAAAATACAGGATCCTGTTCGTGTAATTTAAAAGTATCTGTTGAGAATATTCCAGTCTTACAGTATTTTTTTTATTTAAAGTCTTTGATTGCTGCAATAAAGAGTGACCTTGATACATAATAAATGTGTTGGTTGTCTGGTAGTTTAACAGATAAGTTGCAGTGTGGGGCAGACTGCTTTACAGAAAGGGATAAAATTCTATTAGCTTAGATTCTTAAAATAAAATAACTAGCCATGTATCTGCAAAATTTGGCTGATGATAAACCAGCATTTACTGTGTGGAAACATATGACTGAGCACATTGTGAAATAACACAAATAACTTTTTCTACCCATAAAGCTCCAGTTTAGAAAGTAGTCATTAATTCCCCATCTACCCACTGCGCCGTGGCATGCCCTGGTATACCCCGACAGAACTGCGCTCAGGAGCAGACTGGGGAGTACCAACAACTCCATAAAGAAGGAAAACTCGCATTGGACAATCTTAATTACTTAAGAGTTATCAACTTCAGAAATCCTGCCCCATACAGATAAATGTGTTACTCTGAAGAAACCAACAAGGAGTAACATCTATGAAAAAAATACCATAACAGGGTTCTCTTCTACTCAAAAACTATGCACAAGAAATTCCACTAAAGTCTACAGAATTCAATATTAGGTGACTAGAATAAATAACACATCATAATTAAAAAAAAACCCAACAAGTAATTCCCGTACTTTCTGCTGGAAACAGATCTATTTATAAAGAATTAGATTTAGACCCCAGAGACATGGCAGTCTAATGCATTGTGCCCTTAATATTGTCCCTCTTCCACAACAGTAGCCCATAATATTTTTTTTTAAACAATTAAAATAATTTCCTTTTGGCTTACAACTGACATGGGCTGAGCATGTTTTTAAAACCCTTACTGACCTTTCGGTCTCATAACACTAATATGTAAAAACAGCAGAAGTTTTTTAAGTACATGCTTCACAATTTTGTTAAAGATAATTAGTTAACCGTTGTTAATTATAACAATAAATGATTTCACATTAGAGTCATATTGTACAGAAAAAAGAAATATATTTTATACACCTAGCAGATTTTATTAGACAGCTATATTGGGCTTTGCTTTTCATCAGCTTGCACAAGTTTTTACATCAAAGATGTTAGTTTGACACTTGCTTTTTTTTCCATTCTGTTTTATAACATTATTGATGTATAATTTAATGATGGAAGATTTTTAATGCATTTGTTGATAAATAGACAAGAAGCTTTGTTCTCCTTAAGATCATTGCTTTTTATCTTTTCTTCATCGAATTGTCAAGACTGCATACTTAATCACAGCTAGATGTTGGGCCTCATCTTGAACACCATAAAGTCAACGAGAGTTTTGCAACTGATTTTTATTGGAATGGAACTGCACACACTATTGGTAATGTGCAACTTATAAATGCCATTTGCACACATATCAATTTTATTAACTCCCTTAGTATGGAATTTTCAGAATGTAATAGTTTGGCAGGCATTACTTTAGATTTATAGTGCTCCAAGATGACACTATTAAGCCACATTCACACCTCTGAAAATTGCTATAGCAACAGACTAGGACCAGTTCTTCCTCCACACTGGTGGGTGAGAATCATCTCAAGAACTGAAGCTTCTGCTGCCATGTTTCGCAGGGTGTCACTTAAGGAAAAGGTGACTGACTGTGAGATATATTCACCAATATACATGCACACAAATAAATATAGACATAAATAGTATGAGCAGATGGTCACAAACTCTAAGGTAAACCAGAGATAGTATGGGAAGGCATGGGCTATGTGGGACTACCTGATTTCTAACTGAACAGCTATGGTGGAATTCCCCTCTTCAGGAATATGCCTTCTGAATCTTTTGTTTTCTACAGACCTGAAAATCTGAGACAAAAACTGTAAAGATGGTTTGAGCATTTTTTTAAAATATCAGCAATTTCTACAAAAAAAGAGAAGGTGACTGACCAGTCTGGCTCTCAGCACTATCTTCAAAGCTCTGCACAAGCCACAGCTGACCTTGCCAGAGTGCCCTTTCTGCCATTGCAGGGGGAATATCCACTGGCTTTGTCCCCGTGAGCAAAAAGCAGTGAAATTATCACATTTCTGGGCACCCTTCAAGTCATTGACCATTACACAGAGCACGCAGAAAGGCTGAACAGACAAGGAAAGATGAATTCAAGCTTCATTGAGGATGCTGCTGAAAAAAACCTCGTGCCTGAAACCCCCACTCACCTTCATGGACAAAGGGGGACAACCCAGGTAGAGACAAAGCCAAGTCACCAGACTGATTTCTCTGGAGAAGAAATAGAGATTCTCCCTTCAACTGAGAGAACAGCTAACCAAAGAAAAATGAGGAGGAAAGGCAATCTCCTGTTGCCATTTCCTACACTTTGAGGTTAACCTTTATCCTGGCTGTGAAACTGTCTTAAAATGCAAAATATTAAGAGACCACTTTTGTTTTTAAGGATACTTTTAACTGTATCTTCATACTTTTTAACTAAATCTTTACATTTCTATTTGCCTGGGGAAAAAAATGAGGCTCTGACTCCCATAAGTTGTCAGGTTATTGTACTTTTAAATGACGTTTTAGAATTAACGTATGGATCCATCTCCTCTGTAACTAACACATGGTAGGGCCTGACTCACTTTTTGGGAATGGTGACACTCCTGACTAATGCTGAATCATGCTGGCAATGCTATTTAATAATTTTCTAGCAGAAGAGCTACAAGCAGTACTTTCAGAAAACTATGAACTAAGATTAATTTTCCACAAAAAAATTAAACTCATTATATACTTGTGAGTTTGAGATGTTCTCTAAAGAATTACCTAATTCTGAATTAATGCCTTCTAAAGGGTTTCTGAACAATTGCTTTTTGATAAGATTATAGAGATATAGGTAGTTAGCAGATAATCTTTTGAAATAAAGAGATTTAAAAGCCAGAGGAGTAATCTTCTCAGTGCCTGGAGATGGAGTGTAACCACTGCAAAAAATCTCTTCACTTTTTGTTCTTTGAAAGATAAAAAGAACAAAACTGAGGATCAAGTTGATGCAATGTAGAAACGCTGGCAGAAAGCAGAATAAGAAGGCTGTGGCTACTCCACAGGTCCAGCACTGGTGGGCAGCAAAGCAGTAGGAGCTTCCCTCCTCTACAATAGTTAGTTGGAGGGCAAACACCCGATTGCTTCAAACCAGATGCTTGAACACGGGTGGTCTGCATTCCTTCTGTTTTCTAACCACTGGGCAACAGATTCTCTCTCTTTCTGCAGTGATATTAATTAGACAGTACTCCAGCAGAAGACTCTTGTCCTCCAAGACATACTGAGACAAGAGCTGATGGGGGCATAAATCATACCATCTTAAATCCTCTGTGCTGAACCAGGCCCAAAGCTCTTATGATTCATTGTGCTTAAAGGTTTTTACTAAAATGTCAAACCATTGCCATGGCCACTGCCATCAGCTATGTCACCATTCTGGCTCCAGTGTATTCTCTGGCTAGTCACTGTGTCGTGAGCACAGGATGATACCAGCAGACATTTCTTGAAGAGGACTCAAGAGGAAGAAGAAAAAAAGTAAAGAAAAATATTTCACAACTAGCAAGTGAAAAACACCTACTGCATCAAACCTTAGATGCAGCTGCTTCATCCATACTACACTGCATGTCTGCTTATGCCTACGCATAATCTCAGTTCTCTACGCAGTCATCTGCTGATACATGGCTATGAATGAATTTTGAAAAGGTGGCTTAGCTCACCAGATATGGAACTTATTCCTTCTTATTTTTGTTGAACTGAGCTCTTCCTTATAGAGAATGCAGTCACTATGCAACTCATATGTACTTACATTTTCCTGAAAAATACTTTACATATTGATAATATGATGTAATTATTTCTTATTTGTTGACAGGTCACTAGTCATCCTGGAGAATTAAAAGGCCCCACATCGTAAAAAGAAAAAAAGTGAAGTTTAGAGACAGGGAAACTGAGGAGTCGTCGAGGAGTGTTTAAAACACACTGTCGAGGAGTGTTTAAAAACAGAGTCAATGAGCAAAAATAAGCGTCTACTGACACTTTTTCTACAAAATTAATTTTAAAATACTTGCCATTTGGGGCAATACTCTCCATGCCTTTTTTCTTTCCAAAGACCTCCAGCTCCTGCCAACTCAATTCTGCCTACCCATCTTCAACTTGCTTTGAGTTTCCTATGGATGAAGGTCTAGAGTATTATGTGCCAGCTGCACAGGCTACATACTAAAATCTGAGAAAATTCTGTCACTATTTTTTCTCATTTACCATTTTCTTTTCTTCTCAGATAGGTTGTTCAGATATGCTTTCCCCAAATTTCCCCACGATATTAGCTAGTCTCTTAAATCTTCCTTCTGTTTCCTCCAGACTGATCTCTGACAAAGCTCTTTCTTCTGACAAAGCCATTCCAAGGATTACTGAACTGCAAATTGCTACTGAAAAGAAACTAAGGTATTTCACGCATAAAACTCAAAGTGAGCCAAACCTGATTTATCTTTAAAAAGCTACAAAATAACAGGCTCAAGATAGACACAGAAAACATTCAGCGAAAAATGTGATCATTCATTTAGAGCACGGGTAAATCACGATGCAGGTTACAAAGACCAGATATTTGCCGTTGCGTTTTCCCAGGCTGTATTGCTGGTGTTAATCATTTCATGTCTAAACTTAAGTCCCAAATCTTCAGCGTGTAGACAGGCTTGTAAAAATAGGTGTTGTTAAATGCTACTGTCTTTATAAAAGGCCCCCACAAACCAATATAAGTGCAATATTTATTTACATTTTCTGGTTTTCTTCTAATGTGTATCAGCTGTTTATCTCTCTCAAACAGATTTCTTATTCAAAGGAAGGCTGAACTTATGCTATATTATTTCACTCTAAAGTAAGAACCAGTTTCCTGATTTCTTTTAATCTATCTGTAAACTGTGAAGTCTGCCATCAAGTAGCTACTTATTAGTTGTGGGTGTTATAACCTGTCAATCATGGAAGATTATTTAAATTAGTAGGTTTCTTAGACAGTGATTTTTCTCCCAGATATCAAGTTATTTCCTACTTTAAAAAGATAGAATAACTTCAGACACCTATATGAAAATGCCACATGAAGCTCACAGAACTTGTATATTTGTTCCCATGTATAATTTGACATTCTTAAATTCCACACAAAGGCATCTTTAGATGAGTGTTTTTCATCTTTGTTGGTTAGAACTTCAGGTCTACCGTTACAGATTGTCTAGTAGAGAAAAATACGTAAATCACTTTGTAATCCATTCTCTTCAACATGTGTAGTATAATCCCCTGTTATGGGCATAAGAAATTCCCCACTGAGTGACACCCTTAGTCCATCTAGTCCAGCTGGGAAAACCTGCAGGACCTGTCATGATCCACAGTCTTCAACATCCACATTTCTTGGATTAGGGATATTAGTGCAGACACCTCTGCCTGATCCTTTCCTCCAGTATATTTTCATGGACTTGTTATCCATGGATACACTTGTTATCCATTGAACGGGCTGATGCTGGCTCTCTCCAGAACTTTGAGGCAGTCAGTTCCAGAACTCCACTTCCACAGTGGGTGGAAAAAAGGTACTTATCTTGTATGTTTTGAACAAATTTTCTTCTCATTCCAATGAGTTTCAGAACCAAGAGGAGTTTTATATGAAAATGCTCCTTTGGTCTATCCAAAGCCCAGACCTCAGAGAGCACAGGATGACACTTCTCTCTCTTCCCGCGGTTTTCCAGCACGCGACCGTGCCTGCAAAATTCACCGTCCTGTGTTAGCTAGCATCAGGCTCTTCCAGTCTTTTCAGCAGTACCACATCACAGCTTACTGAATCCACAGATCTTCCCTTTCAGTTAGTCACTCCACTTCATTTACCTTCAGCTCTAGGGCAAAAAGTCTCCCTGTTGCATAGTCTACTCTTACTCCTTGCACGGACATCAATGGCAGCAGCGAGCCTGAACGCGCAGCAGAGACCCGTGAAGCCATGCGTGGTGTGGATCAGAGGTTGGCACTTTGCCCTTGCTCGGATGCCAGCTGGGAGAATGGGACCCCTTAGAGGGGAAGTGCCACAAAAGCAAAGGAAAACACAACTTCTGCAAACAGAGAGTTCCCAAGAAATGCTGATGTCATGGCATGCTGTGTCAGTTAGCTTAATTTAACCATTAACATTAATCTAAGAATGACCATTGCAAACGTAGGAAGACATTTGTCAAAGAACACTGATTTAGATTAAATACTCTTCTCTTGTTGTTTCTTAATAACACATGGCAAGTCCCATTAACTGGTACACACGAGTGCCTATAATGCTATAACGCTGTAACGAATGAAATGGGCCAAGAGAAAAGAGAAAAAAGGTGGGATTTGTTTAGCTTGTTTTTGCAAACTAATTCCTTAAGCCTGTTTCAACTTTTTACTTGAAGTGGAATTTAGATAGGTGCCACTTGGAGGCACTCTTATACTATTCTCACTTGAAGTTTCTTATATGCATTTCATGCAGGCAAACTTTTTTTTTTTAAGTTTCATTTTTTCTCTTCTAATAATCATCTAGAAATGGGTAATTAACAACAGTTTGGGTAGTTAAACTTTGACATTACTTGTATTTATTACCTTGTAATTTCGTCTGAGGTAAATAGTCCCCTATACTTCCAATAAAACTGACTTAATTCCCTTGTGTAACGGATGATAAAACATTGTCTGTGATGCAATACGGTTTCAAAGAAGTGGTTAGAGAGGATTGCAAACTGCAAACTTACACAAATTATTCACTTTAAAACTGTGTGGGGTTTTATCACTTCACATTTGAAATTAAACACCCAGCTTATAATTATATTCTATATATGTTAAATTATATATAATTATCTTTGAGAAGCAGAGAAAAGTATTTCTGTTTTATAGGCACATATAATCTCTCCATTTTGATTGCATGTTAGATATGGAACTTTGGAATACATTTCATTGTATTTGGAGCAGCGTATTTCTTACACAGATGCAAAACTCAAATAATTATCCTCAGCCTAAGCAGAGATGGCATTTTGCAAAGCATTTGTGCACCATAACAGTACTTTAAAATTTTAAACATGTGTTCATTAATTTTCCATCATTCACCAAAGAAAAAAATTATAAAAGAAAGCTTGCCCAACACTTGCAAGGCAACACATCACATACCTGTGAAAGACTATAAAGAAAAAAAAGGGTCTTTGATCACAGTGTTGTCCTTAGTAAAGGGTACATTAAGGGAACTGGTCTACCAACAGTGGAGAAACAAAATCATGCCTCAGAAAAATCACAGATTGGGTCCTTCTTAGTCTAACCCAGGGCTGTACCATCCATGTACCACCTCACACCTGTGCACTGGGTCAACTGACCAAGGTTGGTAGAGGAATGATGCAGGATCCTGTTTCCTGCTCATCCTGCTGGGGATGTGCCATTAACAGCAGCCCAGGACCTGTACTGGGGTGCTGCTGGCAAGTCCTTTCCCATACTGCACAGAGAGGAGAGCTCAACCTCCTGCACGAGCACAGCCTTATGGCATCTCAGCAGCAAGCAAACAGCAATATTACAAGCAAGTTCCTAGCAAGATCATCTCATTTCAAATGACTTTTTCGCAGCTGAATTGTGCTGTTCAAAACACTTTTGAACAATGCATGTAACTCAGACACATGCTTCATGTTCATCTTTCCAAAGAAAACCTTGCATATGCTCTAGATACATTTTAGGAATTCCTCAGAGTGAAGGAGATTAGCACGAACTATACTTGAGCGCAGCGTAAGTCTAAATACTGAGTGGTGAGAGATAATACCTACCCAGGGAGCCATAAGGACAAAAGTGTACTTAAGGAGAATGATGGGTTTCAGCAATGTCATAAAGAAGTGGAAGCCACCTTGCCAGCAGGAAGGGAAGGAGCTGAAAGCCAGGGAAGCCAGTGTGCCACAAGAAGAGCAAAGGGAAATGGATATTAACCCTTTGGAAATCTTCTGGCTCTGCTTGCACCCTTCTTTTTAGAGTCTATAAACTTTCCTTTGCAGCAAGCATCGATCATGCTTTTCTTTTCCTGACTTAGGAGCAGCCCTAAAGGGCCAGAGCAGCAGTGTCAGACCCTGTGTCCCATCTCCAACAGCAAGAAAAAGCCAATTCTGCCCCTACCCACCCCACTGTCAGTGGTTTGGCACCCATCAGATGTGTTTTCCAAATAGTAAGTTACCCACAGAGGATTTTTCTTCAACGTACGTGTCTAACTTCTACCTGAACATAAAGTCTCTTACTATGCCTTTTTATTTTCTCCTCTCTGTTAAAGACATCCAAGCTAAATATGTACAGCATATAGAAGTGATATTGACTGTGAAAAAGCAATGGAGACAGAGTACAAATTATCCCAACATCCTGAGGCACAAGTTTCAGAGCTTACCCCCACACTTCATAGCTTGCTTGTTTGGAACCTGCCACCTCCTACTCATCCCTCTATCTTCAACCACTTGAAATACTTTTTTTTGCCCATTTCCCCTTCTCTTGTTATTTATTTACTGTTTCTCTTTCTCACTTTATCCTTACTCTTTCCTTCTTGTTCTTCTCCCCGCCTTTATTTTTCCCTCCAGTTTCTACACCACACTCCCACATCAGGCATGTATTATTGGCATAAAAATATCTCAAAAAATTAAGCAGGAATTAGAAAGCCATATCCCCCAAAAGGAAGGAATTTTTTATAGGTCTTATTTTGTTCAAAGAAGGCTTCTGGAACTAGTCATAGTGCAGAAGTGTATTGAGTTAATAACTAAATGTGTTTTTTTCAGTGACCTGAAGTAGTTGGTTTGCCGCATCTTCCCCCACCCACCCCCACTCTGCTAAATACTTCCTACAAAAAAAAAAAAGGCACCTAAACAGAACATCACTTAAGCCAAGCATTTACTACATGAAAGTCACATCTCCCAAGAACAAAGTAATGGAGGCAGCACGAAGGACCTGATGTTTGTTAGACTTAAACTATGCGTACTTGATTATAAGATGTTATTCCACCACTCACATCAGTTCAGTTAGACATGGCTTTCTAAACAGCCCTCCGTTAAGAATGGTCTGGAATCAAAATCTCAGCAGTAGTGGCATCGTGCAGCCATCACACCATGGCATTAAAGGATTCGCAATTATCCTTTCTTAACCCTGCCATCATTTCATAGTAGAGCAGTAGTTGCATCCATGACTTCAGAGTAGAAGGAGACACACCCTGCACAAAAGAGGTCAGCTCCAACTGGTCAACCTCTCTGCTTGATGATGTTATCAGAGCACAGAAAATGCTTTTCTTCAAGTTCTTCTTCCTTTTAGCTAATACTTCATCCACCCTCAGGTCACCAAATGATTTATGCTTGTGATTTTACACCCAAACTGGTCCCTGATGCTAATTTGACAAGCCAACTGGTGAATCCTTAAAACACTTTCCTGTTAAAGTGACTAGACAGAGTTGAAACTGTGCATTAGAGCGTCAATCACAGAAACCATCTGTTCTAACAGGGTTTTTTGTGCTTTCCAAATTCAGGCTTTCTGAATGAGATGCTGACTGTTTTATAAAATACTGACAAGAATCAGTATACAAGAAATTACCTATTCAGCATCTCAGAAATGATAATTGACAGTAGTCGGTTAACAAGTAAAGATGTTTTGAATGATTAGCATTAAGGAGGATGAGTAATAGAGTCTCTTCATTAATTCTGTATTAAATTAACCTTCCTAACACTTACAGTTTGACAATTGCTTTGCAAAACATTGTGTACAAGCCTTAAGTGCAAGTCATTCTTTCCCACGGCTAGTCACAACTGCCATAAAATAAATCTGGGATCTGGATGAGCTTTGTTGTCTTTCTTGAAGACAATATCTTAAGGTAATTTTATTTTTGGTCATTAATGACTCACTATCACCATCATCTTTTCATTTATCACACTAACCTTTCAAATTTAAAGAGTGTTTCAGAGTAGATATGAGTAGATACCTTTCCCCCCCATGAGGGCAGTCAAGCAGTGGAGCAGCTTGCCCAGGTAAGTCACACCATCTCTAGCCTCAGAGATTTGCAGGACCCAAGTGGATCAAGCCCTGAGCAAGTGGTTCAGACCTCAGAGGTGACTCTGCTGGGGTAGAGGGTCTGAGCAGAGACCTCCTGGGGCCCCTTCTCACCTACTTTATAGACATTAGGCTGACCTTGCCTTGTCTCAGATACCCCAACACTCCCCAGTCCTCCAAAGGTTTAAAGCAGGGTCATTATATGGTTTCAATTCGCACCAAACTAACTACAACCCTGATCTCTGCTCTGTCCTCTGCAGAGCTGACTGTTACCTCCTACACCAGGCTTTTCTAGAGGGATAGAAATATTGCTTTCCTAGAATTTCTTCCTTCCAGACACTCTACAGATATTGTGATTGATAGCAGAGTGTCACATGAAGAAATACAAATATTTTGGATACAATTATTTCCAAGTTTTGTTCCCTTCAGTAGCTACCTGATATTGCCATCATGAACCTCTTACAGCAAACTGTGACCAGTCTCTTTTTGGACACCTGCAGGTGGCTGGGGAGACACTTTCCTATTCTGAGGACACAATATATAGAGAGAACCAGATAATTCTGAGAATCCAGAAAGGAAAGAACACTGTAACATCAGGCCCCTGTTAGTCTATAATAAAATTAGTCTTCAATTTATTTTGAAAGTAGCAAGCACCAACTCTCTTCACACTGTATTTCCTATAGATCTTTATCAAGACTTAATACATATATCACATTAATACATATATATCCTCTTTGCCCTATTCCTTTTATCCTTCATGATGTCAGAACACTCTACGAACAGTAGTGTTCACCTGTTGGTATGCAGCTGCAGAAGGCACAATTCTTTCCCAACACGCCACACAAAAAAATTCCCCAGCCCAAAGTGATTCTAAGAGAAAGCAATAAATAAACTTTAGGTAGGAAATGTCCACACAGAGTGGGAAGAACGTCTCTATTAAGGTGGTCTTATGCGTTGATATGCAAAACAAGAAAATGGGGGGGGCGGTGAACATGACACTACAATTTATTTTTCTAAATGAAAAAAGTCTGAGAGGTATATATATTACATTACAGCACAGCATTCCCTTCTATCAGCAGCCTGCGAAGCTCACGGTGCCCTAGGTGTTCTCGGAAGGGCTGTTGAACAGACTGCGGTGATAGAACAGACCTTCGCTCCATGAAATCCTGCTGACAGCTAGGAGCTGAACGCTGCAGTTTCTTGTACCCTTAAGATAACAATTGCTTGGATGCAGCAACATCTTACGCAGTTTATGAGGTAGTGATCAATCTCTGATTGACAATTCTAATTAGCAGCTCTCTTATGTGCAACATTATGGCATTTTATAGCAACTTTCTGCTGCCTATTATATCTCCACAGCCATCTTATGAAATAGAGTACTTTATAGATCATTTGATACCCAATGCTGTCAATTATGTTTGTTTATACTGAAAGGCTTCATTGGTATGCAACATGCTGGTTTTGATATAAAAGTTCATATCTATAATACCTAGTGATATCTTCCAAGACCTCAGCATTTCTTCTCTGAAGAGCTACCGGCATTTGAGGCTGGCACAAGAGGACCACCATGTCCCATTATTACTGTTTCCAGAACACCATGTATTTCAGGTGTAAGGTTTTGTACATTTAGAGGTGAACTTTTCTCCCCCTCCAACAGAGGTGATTCATAGGGAATACAGTAATTGTAAGAAAAAAGACATCTGTTTAAAAATATGGTTATCCTTTACAGTCACGATGACATATCACATTTTGCTTGGTGGAAAATACAGTAGAAAATGATGTTCATTTGAGATGTTGTGAAGCGTCTAAACGGATTTTTCATGGAATAACATCGTTCCCCAAAACCCATCACAAAATACAATAATTACACAGCAGGGTCATACCTTAGCATCCCCATTAGAATTTGTAACCAGCAGACCAAGGTCCATCAGAAATACAGGAAATAAGTTCATCTTTTAGTCATTGAGTTTCTCACCTGTATTGAATATGAGTTTGTTTCAGGTTGGGTTTTTTTTCTCCCTGATATTTCTTTTGGAAAACTAGGCTTTCCATCATACAGAAGGTGATAAATTACTGAGAAAACCAGTATCTTTTCTTGTCATGTGTGTGGATTGTACCAGAGATCTGTTTTCCCTGGTGTTCTGGGAGGAAAAGACAGTACATAAAATAAAGTTTTCCTCCCTCCTCCCCAGAAATCCCAGAACAGCAATTTGAGCTTAAATGTTACCTTAAGCATACTTTGAATTAACAACTGAACACTTCCAAAACTAAATTTAAAGATGAGTGATCAGCAAAAATTTTGTAACAACACGAAAAGAGGAAAAAAAATGATTGTAAAGTACAGATAAGGAGGTCGATGATATATGCACTTGAAATGCTAGATATCAGCAGACAGAATGCAAAGCACAGCAGGGCAGTTACAACTCAGTGTGATTCATCTTTTAAATAAGGCTTTTCTAATTTTATGAAGTATTTGTCATATCAAATGCTTCCTAGTTCCATGAAAAATTTCTTTGATTTCCATCCCTTAGGATTTTGATGTACAGTACGGCATTGCCTTCATATAAGGATTAATGCTAGAATTATAAATAAACCACTCAATATTTAGGACTATTGATGGTGGTAAAGTGGCACCCTGAAAGTTGAATTCCCTCACTTCACAGTAACATTACAGTATGGCACAAGACTAGAAGCTGTACAGGGAGGATGCCTTCTATTTTATTCAGAAGGGAGACGGCCTAAAGATACATTGATTTCAAACTTATTTTGCAAGTTACCTTTAAAAAAATATTATACATCTTCCCTGTAACTCGAGAATTTTTTCTTCCTTAGGAAATTAGTCAGTAGGTAATATATATGTATATATCTAATACACAGGCACACATACATATAAAAAATGTTATTGGAGAGGAAAGATTGTATTGCATTGCATTAATAAAAGCAAAGATAAAAATTCAAATGAGAGCTTCAGCATAACCAGTCTCTCCTAGTCATATTGACAGTGCAGGACTTAAAACCATCCAAGATACCCTTTGGCTTTCCCTGCCAGGTCACCCTCCTCCTGCACCCTGGGCACCTCCTGCTTTCTGGCTCAGGGATTCTGCCTTCAGCTGCCAGCCCCAGTCAATATTTGCACTGCCAGGTGCTCTGCAGATCCTCTGCTAAGGAGGCTTTTCCTCTGCTCTGTTGAAAAACTTTGTCTTTTGCTATTTTGGCAGGCTTTACTCCCTCCCAGCTCTTCCTTTTCACCCCCCACCTCCCACCAAAACACACCTTCCTTGAACCACTTTTTCCAATTCCCTTCCCTCACACTGTGGGGTCATATAGGGCAATTGTTGTGCCAGCCATCTAAACAACCCTGGTGCCCAAACATCAGAGAGGACCTCTCTCCTACACACCCGAGTATGGTACATTTTAGCTTTAAGTTGAGTCTTTCCATGACACAAAACAATTGGTGTTAAACATTTTCATGGAACCTATTAAAGAATGAGAGACCTGGTCCCAATTTAAACCAGACCCTCTCTCATATGCATTAAAAATAACTAGCCAAGTTTGCTTGGTGTGTTAAATAGCAACAATCAGAAGTGGTAAAGAATGCCAATATCAAATATCATTTGTACTTGGAGAGAGGGAGGAATCAGCGTCACCCATCTTGAAATCCTTGTTAAATTTGGCATCAATAACAGCGCCACAGACGAAGATAAATCTTCCCTCTAATCCACATTCAAGTGCAGTTTGGATCACTGCTGTATGTTCAGCACTTCTGTTATTCCCTACTGATTTTTGGTAGAAAGATGCACAAGATATGCAACAGAGACCTGTGGTGCAAACTGGAGGATGTAAGATTATTCCTGCTTTGATGAAAGGAAAATACATTTCTCTCATCTATTCCCCTTAGACCACATAGGCAGGAAAAGGGAGTTCCATAGTACGCCTTTGGAAAGGAGAGTGCTGTTAGCCCAAATAACTCAATCCAGTAATAAAGTAAAACCATGAAAAAAATAAATCACAGTTCTAATAGTTGACTGGACCTGTGTGACATTCCCTATATAGCAGAAATAACTCTACAATTTTTAAGGTGTTGAACTCGTGGAGTTAGAGTTTACATTTTAACTGTATAATATAGCTCAGGTCTCACCTAAGAGTCAAATTTAATAAAAATCTATTGGAAAGCCTTAGGTGTATTTTAAACAGCATCCGTTGTTTTTTATCCAGTATCTTGAGATCTATATCCAAAATGTAACTTAAGTAATGTAGCATGTAAGCAACACTCATACTGAGGATCTTTTATATTCTTCTTTTTTGTGTATATATTTATATACACACACCCCACATGAATCAACTTCTGTAACGTATCTTAATATTTTTCAATTTCTGCTCTTCGTTTTCTTTCTATTTTGTTTGGGTGACTACCCAAAACATTTACATATAGTGAACAGTTAATGTTAAAATGCAAAATTATTTTTATATTTAGTTTTATCTCAGATACTTTATGTTACTTTATAAAAATTAAAGCTACTAAGTTTTAATTAAAAGCTTCATTTACATTGAATTTTAGAGCTAGTCTTATTTAAAATTGACTTTCTGTACAGAAGACTCATTTAAAATTACCTATAAAACTTATAGACAAAGCACCTTCTGATGTGTGTCCCTTGTACCAGGTTGATCTACTGACATACCCTCAAAAGTTGGCTTACAAGGAAATTTCAAAATGGTCATTTTTCTTTATCATTGTATACAGAGGAAATAGGTTAATAAAAACGAATTTACCCACAATCATCTAGACAATTATCTAGGAACTCAGAGGTAAAGATGGGGATTGAATATGCATCTTCCAGATCTCCTAACACTGTTACCTTCCCAACAGACCACGTCACCTCCTATACCATACCACTTAAAAAATACCCAGAAGATAAATAGCAGACAGGTCAGACTGGAGCTCTGCCTGCTACTTTTGCTAGTTAGAAATGCAAACAAGAATTGACCTGTACCACTTCCCCTGATCTCAAACCAGTTAGAGTGCATCTACTGCAGAAGTCAGGCCAAGGGAACCCGAGTCAATGACCGTGGATAAAAGCTTTTCCGATAAACTCTCAATTCATTAAATCAAATGGAGACTTTAAATTGATGAAGATTATAATAAATTATTTCTTAATCCTGCTGTATCAATCTATCATACATGGTACTACAACGCAAGAGCAGTAACACTAAAAGCTTTATGAAAGTCATCTCTTCATTCAGAGCTCAGTGGTGGCTGCGGGCAGAAGAGGTAGTGGAGGATGCAGAGGAGCAACGGGTCACAACTTCTGTGCAAATCAAAAGGAAGACCTCACGTTGGCATGGTGCTGTGAAAAGTGGCACTCACAAACCAATGTCAGCATTTGTAGTGGCTTGCATGCCTTTAGCATTTGCCACAAGCTTCTCCCATCCTCTTTCCCACTCCCTGGCCAGGTTTCCAAGCCCTGTCCTCATAAAGGACAGGCCAGTGGCAATGGACAGTCCAGTCTCCCAGGGAACGATATTGGGCTCAATGTTATTCAAGATCTTGATAAGTGATCTGGATGATGGGATCAAGTGTAGCCTGATGAAGTTTGCAGATGACACCAAATTGAGTGGGGAAGTAGACACTCCAGAAGGGAGAGCCACCCTGCAAGACGATCTAGATAGACTGGAAGAGTGGGGTACCAAGAACCTTATGAAGTTCAACACAGACAAGTGTAAGGTCTTGCACCTGGGAAAACACAATCCAGGAATGCAACACAGCCTGGGATCCACACAGCTGGAGAGCAGCTCTGTGGAAAGGGACCTGGGGGTCCTGGTGGACAACAAGCTCAGTATAAGTGAACAGCATGCTGCCAAGGCGGTCAATAGGATTTTGGGTTCTATCAAAAAGGGCATCACCAGCAGAGATAAAGTAGTTATTATCCCACTCTACTCAGCACTTATCAGGCCACACCTGACTGTACAGTTCTGGTCCCTGCTATACAAAAAAAGATGTGGATAGGCTGGAGGGGCTCCAGAGAAGGGCCCCCAAGATGATCAAAGGACTGGGAAGCCTGCCAGATCATGAAAGACAGAGAACTGCGTTTGTTCAGCCTTGAGAAAAGGAGACTTAGAGGTGATCTTATCTCCCAGTATTTAAAGGGACGTTTTCAAGACACAGCTGGACGGGGTGCTGGGCCGTCTTGTTTAGACTGTGCTCTTGCCCAGAAAGGGTGGAGCAGACGATCCTTGAGGTCCTTTCCAACCTGGTATTCTATGATGCTATGATCTAACTATGCAGTGGGTAGACCAGCTAGTCCAGTCAGTCTAGGAGTACAACAAAGCCAACTGAAGAATATCAGATTCACGTTATGGTACAGAGGTTGACACTGCCATAGATAGGACCAAGCCATTCTAGTTGCTTTGGGAAGCACAACAGGACATTTCCTCAAATTTAGGGAATAGTTACAGTTGTTAGCTATCCTTATATTATGATTAACGAGATTGTGAAGCACAGAGCCCCGTTAGTCTGCTGCTGACATGCTAGTTATTCTGAACTCTGCTAGCTTATGACTATCAATTTAGGAAGTTACAATACCATTAGTTAACTTTTTTGAGCATAACGGTTTTTAAACAATGAAAATCAAAGTAGCAGCTGTTTGCAAAGCTCTTGGTATTAGTAAGTGGAAGAAGGAGTAATTCTAAAAAACTTTATTTTTTTAAGAAAAACAGCCTGATCAAAGAAATATACCTTGAAAACATTCAGATATGGTCTGTATTCACTGACTAGCTCAGAATCCAGGCTATTTTATTACTATTATACATTTCTGCCTGACGTATTTCTCACTGGTACTTCTGCATTCAGGACCTTACTTCAACATCAACTAGTAAAATGCGGGTTTGATTTTGATCCATTAGACTGGGTCCTCATTATCTGAGGACATTTGTGTACTTCACTACCACAAAGGAAAGAATGATAATGCCTCCAAGGAAATGCCTGAAGTGGGATGGCGCGAGGGGCTACATGGATGGCCCTGTCCAAGTGTCTCAGGCTGTGCAACCTTCCCCTTGCTTCCTTTGGTTAGAAACACTAACACATGCCCAGAATGGAGGTTGCTCAGGGCCCTTACACACTATTGACTTTCAGTAACTCATGGGAACTTCCCAATGATTTGTATGTATTTAAGCACATATGGTTTTACATTAGGACAGTGACACCATTACAAACCCCCTTCCTTGCACACCGAACATTAGGTGCTTAAAAATGAGTTTTCCTATGATCCTGCAAGTTCCTGGGGAGTTTGGTCCAACAAGTACTGAGGTGATCTTTATTTTATAGTCTATGCTTCACAGGTCAACTGAAGTCTCTATCTACCCTTCGTATCAGCTCTGAGCTGCAATGTCCAAGATACCTAAAAACAAAACCGAACCAAGAAATGTTTGACTGAGTTGCATTTCACTACAGACATTTTCTATGCACCATAACACACTCACAGAAGGCAAATCTGATGGGAATATCATATGAAAGGACACTGTCATAAGTTTGAGTCCAGTATTGAAGAGTCAAGACTTCAGATAAAAATCCCAAGTTTTGAAGTTCTCCCTATAATAGCATTTCATACTTACACAGCCATACAAGCAACTCAAAACATTCTATATCTTATAGAAATAAATCTTTCAACTTCCCTGTGAGATAGAGATGTAGCGCAGTAATTTTACAGATGAGGAAACTTAAGCACAGAGCAAAGTACATGACTATCAAATTGACATTTACTTTCAATAGCTGAAGTAGACTCAGGCATCTAAATGATGGCTTAAATATTCACATTCAGAAATTAGCATCTTACCCCAATTCAAAACCAGGAGTTGTCAAATATAAAATACATAAGATACTAAAAAACCTAAAAATAACCTAGCCAGCATCTTTGGTTAATTAAAAGACTTATAAATAGACAACATCTACCTGGTAAATTTTCAAACAGCAACCCTAGGGGGAAAGCAGAGGTCTAAATATTAATAGTAGTCCTTTTACCACTGGACCTAGTATTACTGTAAACAGAAGCAATTATTTTTGGCTTAAGAGTGTGTGGTTGGGATGCTTATTTATCACATTGGTAATTGAAAGAAAAAATTCAGTTCACAAATAGAAGCACAGTAGGATAGTTAGCAACTACTATTGCCAAAAGCCAGTCCATCTCCATAGAAGATAAAAATGTCTCTCCTAGCTAAATGCAGTTTTTGTAATTTTCTGTAGCAGGACATTCTTCAAGAAATTTTTCTATGTGAGGCAGCTTTAAGTTTTCCCCAAACTGTGAACCCAGGGCATGCATTTCATTTTGATTTGTTGTGCCTTTAGAATTTGGTCACGCCACCTTCACCCACCTGCCACTTCCCAAACCTCTTTTCTTCTCCACGTGCACAGGAGATGGCCCAGACAATACAGAAATCATTCAAATCACTTTCCATCTCCAGCACCCGCTCTTCTGCACACATGTTGGATCTGCTATGGCTTACACTGCTTCTATCCCCTGCAATAAATTTTAATCAGATACTTTGTACCCAGTTGTACTCTTGTCTGAAACCATCCAAAGTGCTGTTGTTGCTAAGGAAACCACTTCCCCGTTATCCTTGCACTCGGCTCCGCTGCCTCCTTCCCTCCATCTCCACTCCCTTCCCTATCCCCATTTTTCCTAAGCTCCAAGGGGCAAAACTGGCACTGCATTATGAGCACTGAGCCATTTACCACCCCCCCGCCAAAACACCTTGGAGCGCAAGCTCACTTGAAACACATAAAAAGTCACTGCAACTGGAATTTGTGGTATTTAAAGTATGACTGTCCTTGCACAGGCCCGTTATGTTTAATTACTCCCTATGCAGCAAGAGACAAGCCGATCCTAATGGTCTGCAAGAGCGAGGAGCTCTAACCCACTGTGAAAAAAGGCAAAACACCCAGCTCTAGGCTCTTCTTGCAGGAACTAAAAGAAGAAATATATGGAAGAGAGCAGAGATGGGCTGGGTTTGTGAGTGCTTGAGTATTTTTTTTTTTGCTAAGCATTAAAGTTCCAGACCCCTTCTCTCCTCTGCAGATCATTCCCCTCCATGCCAGCCCCACCACAGGAGAAGTTGTTCACCTCTTTCAGAAAATAAAGTCCCCTCAGCCATTTGACTGCAGAATTGATTTCTGACCCCTTGCTTCCTCCTAGTCTCCTAATGTTTAAATTATGAAGCCAACAAGCAGACCACAAGAGCAGCTTGCATTTAGGGTTACATTCTCAAAGTTGTGAGCAGTGCATGCAGAACTGCTCCGCCACCACAAGCACATGGAAAAAAAAAAAAAAAAGTGGGGAATTCAGCTCCTCCTGTGTCCCTCCTGGATGTCCAGACCCAGAAGGCAAAAGAGTAAACCAAGCTGTTAACTGAAAAAGGCACAGGGGAAGCACATTAAGGAAAGTCAACAAAATTTAGAGTGCTTTCTTCAACAGGAGTTGATAAAACAGCCTTTGAATAAAATCTCATTTTATTTTGTAGATTTTTTTTAGG
>NW_009260274.1:3199274-3206398 GCF_000687185.1 Egretta garzetta | reverse complement strand
CCCTTTTGAAAGGGCCCCTTTAACTATCCATTGTGCTTGTCAGCAATGGTGATTTTGACACATTTTGGCTTTTTCTACCCTCATTACTCTTCCCCCCCTTCTTTTGCTTTTTATCACATTCACCGTTGTATGGTGGGATACAGAAGAGACAAAAGGCAAAATTCAAAACTAAAGAGCAAGTAACCTCTAATATTATAGAGGCTTCTCTGTGCTTTTGCTTTTCCAAACTAAGCCTCATTGCCATTAGTATTGAGTGTAAGGACCCTGCTGGGTCTGTTGCGGTTGTCCTATTGACTTTCTCTGGATGAATAAGTTCCTGTCAAGAGCACCACTAAATATCCACTTTAGAAAAGCACTTTTAGCCATAAAGAGCACATTTTCCCTTCCTTCCTAGAGTCAGAGCCAGCACTGCAAAGCAAAATGAAAATGCAGTCTTTGGAGACAGATATAATTATAAGTAAATATTTCATAGGCATTAATTAGCAGCATTTTTTCACCTGTGTTTCGTATAGGGAGTCAAACATCCCTCAGAGTTTTCTGGTGCTCCTATACTTTCTACTACCACTTTACAAGTAATAATTACACCAAACACTTGTACTGAACCAAGCTTCAGATGCTTGAATAATATGAATCTAAATTCTTTAGCTGTTGATTTTTTTCTAGTCAAAATGAGGTCAGATACCAATTCAGAATCAACTGCATGACAGCTTCTTAATGTTTCTTTGTGGTCAGGAACCAAAACAGGGATAGACTCATCACACAAAACATCCACAGAATTCCAGAATGTTCATCTGAGACTGCAGTTAATTATCTGAAAACAGTCATTGAGAGGAATGAAGCAATGGCTCATCTGCATTCAACATCAGTGCCATAAGATGAAGGTTAAAAAAGGCCCTACAGAAACAGGACAGTAGAAGAGATGAAAAATAAAGGTCACTGTTGGCCTTCACACTTCTAGAGACAGCAGAGCAAATGCTCACTGAGAACACAAGCCACTAGGTCTGCATTTGCCAGCAAAGAGAACAGCCAATTTTGTTGGGCTGTTTATGGCCAAGGCCATTTTTAATCAAAGGCTACTGCTCTCGCTGACATAGACAACATATTACTGATATTGTACAGTAAAGAGCCTTAGAGAATTTCTTAAATTATTTTTATACAATAAATTTAAGAATTCTTGACTCACTTGAAAAGGGCTGAACTCTGACTTTAGACACAAACCATGAAAGATGTCTGTGTTCCCTTGCTTTGCTGGGATGATATTCAGAGTTAGGGCTCCTACACCAGTGCAGAACACCACAAACCCCACAGAGACACTCATGCATACATTGCTAAGTATTTACAAAGGTTTTACTCTGGTGAATATCATCATCAATAAACCTATCAGTTATAGAAAGTTCAGAGGCAGGTAGAAGAGAAACACTGATGTAGTCATCTGAAAAATAAATGGTAGAAAGATGGTAATTATTTTGCAGAAGTCGTGAAATGCATGCCACCAGTGTGTGCCTATAGCAGCTATAGGAAGTGCTGGCTGTGAAGGGAGACCAGTAGAAAAACACCTCAGCCACTTATGGCTGTGACTCAGCATCATGACTGGCTTCTGACACACAGTCTACTGCTATCAGGTACTCAAAGGAGGTCCTTACCATCAAGTGACAGAACCCGTATTTTCATTCCTAAATGCCTTCAGGTTTGCTTAACCTGGAGCTTGTGAATGCCTGGTTCACCTCATCCCTTAGCTGGGCAGAGGGGAATGTCCTTATAGCTGTGGCAAGATTTTCATCTGAGATGTAGAGTTCACTGTTTGAACATATGAATATGCAGTTAGGAGTCAGAAGCTGTCAGAAAATCATGCAGCTATTCACTGGAACAAACAGGAGAGGAGAAATGTCTTAATATCAGAGCTATCTTGACATTTCGCAGCATAACCGGGTCTGGCTGTGGTCTGCAAGAAATCAATTCACAGAGAAGCCACAAATATCAGCTAATGCCTTGATTCATAAACTTTTATCCATGCTGGTATGAAAGTCCTATTAAAGTAAATAGGACTGCCATCTCACATACCCAGGTGTCTGGTCTCTGCAGGACCAGAGCGGGCGAGAAGTCAAGCAACCTCTTTGAAAGCTCCCTGGGGGCGAGGGCAAGGGGAGGGATGGTGTTTGGAAACCACCCCTCAACTTTTTCCTTCATACAGATTCACATTGTCCTCATTTTACCCACCCCGATCTGAACAAGTGAGATTGTTTAGTGCCTTAGTTTTGGTAAGGAGTACATAAATATCGATCACTGCTGGAAAGGTTCCAAAAACCTTTTAAAACAACATCTTTGTTTGCACTAATTAATTATTATTCCCATATTTTGGAGAGTGCTGGGTTCCACTTACTTAGCAAATGCTTTGAGTATTGTGAATAAGAAGCTTTTATAGGACTAGGTAAATGGTTGGAGGATTTTTATGTTAAGGACCACAGTTCACTCCTTTGTCTGTTATTTTTGACAAGGGGGAAGAAAGGTGAGAGTAGCATACAGCATAAATAATTTTCAACTAATGACCTAAAACTTCAGGGTCAAGTCTTTTTTGTGTTTATTATTAATCTCTTGACTTAAACTGAATCATGGTTTCATTCTGGGGAATTTTTTTTTTTTTAAAGAAAATGAAAGTTTTTTCATTTTTGAAAAACATCGTTAGTTTTGGTTGTTTTCTCAGGTTTTCATTGATGGGCTCCTTGATTAAGGTTTTCCTGAATGCACGGTATGCTTCTGATGAAGGGGGGGAACTGAGGGCTATTTAGTTGGTGGCAGGATGTTAACATTAATTTGGGCTACACTGGGAATTGTTCTTACAGGTATTACAATGAAATTAGAACTAGCCAAGGGAACAGACACTTATTTAGTGGAGAGATACATTTAATGTAACTGTCCTTGCAACAATTAATATTTCAGAAACCTGTGAAAATAAATTGGCAGTAAAGAGCCAGAATTGCAGTTTGGATTTCCAAGTCTCTGCTCCAAAACTAAGCAAGGTCAGAGATGGGATTAATTTCTCCCACACAGGTTACAGTCTCAGTGGTTGTTTAAAAACTGTATGACCATTAAAAAAATAATGTGCGATTGGTTCATGAGAAGAAAGTGGAAGAGTATTGTTTATCCCCCTGACTGATAAAAATCAAGACCCACTGGAACTTTCCCCAAGGTTACGGGGTACTGCATTTCCAGGTACAAGGAACTGTTTCAGTGATGGCCCCATGCCCCAGGAATGGGGCACATGACATTTCCCATTATACATGTCCTTGTTCAATTGAAAACACAGCACTAAGTGAACTCCTAACCCAAGATGGGGGTAACATCACAACTAAGTGAGGTTCCCTCGGGTTACATCTGTCTTAATTCCTTCTCTAAAGCACTGCACAGGACAGTTCAACTTCAGCTCTGAGCTTTTTTTTTTAAATTTTCAGACAGTTCTTTATTAGCAGTCATACAAGCATGGATTGCAGAACCTTACAGCATTGTGTTAAATATGTAACACCGAATCAAAGATAGCATTTCTATATACACTAATCAAAAATACTACGCTTTAAGAGATAAAGTCTACTGAAAATATATTTTGCCAGGAAGAGGTCTGATTTTCCATCAGGTGTCCTTTACTTGTAGCCCTGTTCAGAGGCAGAAGTGGCTGAGAACAGCAGCAAAGTTCCAGTTTACCGACAGAGCTGAATCTCAAAGCCCTTGCAAGAGCAGGAGCCCGGCTGAAAGAAAGGGCCTGACCATGCTAAAGCGAAACCTGTTGCTCTGCAAGGATCAACTCAGCAGGGGAAAAGGAAAAAAGTCTCTTTCTGCTAGGAAGCTAGGTCTGAGAAGCTGTGCACACAGAACTCCAGCTCTTCTAATGTCTTTTCTTACACTACCAGACTCATGAACATGTAAAAGTAATTCCCATTTAGGTGAACAGCATTTACATACATAATGGAGGAATTTTTATGTTGAATATGCAGAGAAGTTAAGCCATCTATACTCTGAAATTATCCTTTACAAGTTTTGGGAAGCACACGCTTGTGATTGCTGAGGCAACCATGTGTTTGGGTGAACTGGCCTGGATGTCTCCACACTGCTTTTTTCTTGCAATGTGAAAGGTACTGGCTGAACAAAAACCCCTACACCCTGTAGGCAGACTCTGCAGCTGATTAGTCAGCCACACACTTAAGTCTATTAATATATAGCTCTATTGCCATGGCAGCAGGTTAAAGTTAGAAGTAACTAGATCTGAATAATTTAAGTACACTAAAAATACCAACTTCTAGGCTTAAGTGGTTCTATTTGTCACTACTCTTTGTCATCCATAATGACAATTGCCACCTCTGTTAAAAACTCTCCTTAGAAACTCAGTCACTGCATATGCACGTAGTTCTATCTAGGTATTCATACTTCAAAATCCATTTTGTGTAGTTCCAACTGCAGACACCGAACCCAATAGGGTTTTTTCCCTCAAATATAGTGAATACATGCTTTACGATAGAAATCAAACTGCAATAACCAGATACTGGAAAAAGGTTGAATAGATTTAGTGTGAACCAGCACGTCCCAGCCAAGTTGTCTTCCAGACAAAACTTGAG
Source organism: Egretta garzetta (assembly GCF_000687185.1). Classification (NCBI taxonomy): domain Eukaryota; kingdom Metazoa; phylum Chordata; class Aves; order Pelecaniformes; family Ardeidae; genus Egretta; species Egretta garzetta. Next base: position 3,201,794 of record NW_009260274.1, on the reverse strand, counting down.
TACAATTCCATAAGCATCTCTTTTCCTACATGCTTCCTACACAAAGACCACACAAAGAAATTTAATAAATTTAGATTTTAAAAAGTGATTTTGAATGCAAACATGATAAAAACCTACAGAAAATGCGGATAATACCAAGTCACGTTGTCCTAGCATCTCAAATTAGTGACTGTGCTTAGGAAAAAAAAATCCACAAAAATTAACACTGGGTTTCAGAAAGACTGTAGAAAAATTTTGTTCCCCTACATCAGTTTGCAGAGCAAACCTGATGTAAGCTAAAATTTTTCCAGTTCCTAAGAACTTCTGACTGAGTGCTCCAGAGCCTGCAAATTAATCCAGTGCCAATCTCAATCAATATAAACCACTCACCTGAACAGAATCATTCAGGTGCATTAGTGTTTCCAGGACTGCCTGTTTGACAGCAATGGGAAAGAGACAATGGCTCTCAGATATTATTTTTGAATTTTTTTGTTAACTATCTGTATCTGCATTTAGCATAGACACAGTATTCAAGACCATCTTGGCTTGTTGTATGCATTTCTTATTAAAAAAAACTAACAGGGAACATTAAACATGTCCTTCATTTCAGCTTTCAATATGCAAATTGTAGATACAAGTCTACTAGTAGCAGTCCACTGAATGATGTGGCTGTATGCCATGCAGGTGCAAGAAAAAAAAAGATAATTTTAACACCAAGCGATTACAACTACAAATTTACCCATCAGTAACCCAGTTGGGAAGCTCATCTAATGGACACTGGATTGAAGATTTTTAAAGATAAGAGAAACTAATGTATTGCGTTACACTGAAGAATATATGGTTAGCTCTATAATTTAATATACTTTGGGAATGGACAATCTTTTTCACCTTTTAGGGGATTAAAACCCTGCTTTTTTTTCTTATTTCTGTGCCAAATCTATAGAGATTAAAACATTTTCATTTGCAGTTTACAAGTGATTCCCCCTCCCCATCCATCTGGTCCAACTCTTCCCTGCTGGTCAGACCATAAAGCTATGGTCAGACATAACCACATTTATTTCAATTATAACAACAAATCCAACTCTGGCACAGTGATTTTATGCCTGTACACCAGTAGAACTGAGCATGTACTACTTGGACCACATTGTCTCCCAGTCCATGCATGTGAAAGTGGCTTTGCACAAGATAGGGAAGAGCTTTTGTGCACAAAAACATTTGGGGGAAACTGCTTTCATCTGCAGCACCTTCTCTTCAGTGAGACTCCAAAGATGGGATCTCAATATAACCAAGGGAAAGGTGTGACCCAGTCCCCACCTCTGGCTCCATGATCACTCCTCAGACAACAGATGACAGCCATGCAGCCTGCAACATGCTGCCTCAAAGAAGGATCTCTTTCTGCCAACATCTTGTGCAAGTAGGGAAGCAAATGGTTTGTTGATTTTGTTTTTCTGGAGGAAGAGAAAGGAACAAGGCAGCTTTATGGCTTTGATGGAGCAGAACTGCTGGGAGACACCCTCAGCCAAGGGCCAGTACAGATGCAGATGTGTCTACACATCTCTCCCAGACCCCCAGGAGCAGAGCAATCCTATTTTGTTGGGGTGACAGAGAGGACTGAATGGCCTGTGAAGAAGTGGCCTCAGCCTGGCTGCCCATGGTGTAGTCATGGGTAGGAGGTAACCAAACTGTGGTCCTGGCAGGCCAAAACCCTCCTTGGCTATGACAAAAGCAGGGCAGCTCATTCCCAGAGATGGAATAAAAAGTACTGAATTTTCGTAAAATGAGGTTGCTGCGCACAACAGGAACAGGAGGCTAATGGGCAAATTGGGTTGCAGCAAGGAGCTTCTGGGAGGGTGTTTAGGGAAGACAGAGCCAGCTAAGCTTACAGAACAAGTAGATACTGATAGCTGTGTGAAATGCAGACACAGGGAGCCAGAAATGTTTTAAATTTGAGCTGTTGTTGTGACCGTGGATTTCCAGTACCGCTTCATTTGCTGTCCCCACTAGATTGCTATTCTAAATTTCTGTTAGATTATGCTGTGCTGGGAGATCCTTCTCCTGGGATCATTAGGTATCTCTCAATTTAGTTTTCCAATAAAAGTCTGAAAGTTAGCAATTTAGTGGCACAGCTGAAGTTATTGAAATAGCTCTGGCTCCTCTGGCTGGGGAAGGAAGGGGAGAGGAACAGCTATAGCACAGAGGAGGTGGCTGGGGACAGACATAGGAAAGGCACAGGAAGGACAAGGAGGCTCATATCAGCAGAAGCAGCGAGGAGAAGAGAAGGTGATGCATGTCAGCAGAGACTTTATTTCATTGTGTTCCTATTTCATACTTTAATGAATTAAGAAATCTTGTTCAGACCAGGGCCAAGAGTGACAGTTCACCTCCCTGTTCCATCTCACCGTTTGACCTGTTTGCAGTCCTCCCAGCATACGCTGGCTATTACCCGCACACAACCAACAACTTGAGTATCTCATAAAAAAAGAAACAAACCCAAGACATCTACTCACTGCACGGAGCAATTATATAGCATAGCACCACATG
>NW_009260274.1:3196020-3199262 GCF_000687185.1 Egretta garzetta | reverse complement strand
GTCATGCTTGCTGAACTCATAGGACAGCTTTTCATACTCTGTATATGCTGACCCATGTTAAGTACCCGCGTCAATTGTGTTTCTTATGCCTCCGGTTTAGACATCTGAAGCGACGTCTCTATTTATATTAATGGATAGGTATGATCAAACTGCAGATGGGCTTGCCCGACAAAATGTTCTTGAATAACATTTAGTACTACCAACCTCCACACTTTGAATTGGCACCTCTAAGGTCTTTTGGCTTTATCTATTCAAGAAGCAAGAAAATGAAGGAATAAGAGTTGTTGGCTGAAAATCTGAAAGCTGAAGATGCAAACACTCAAACAATTATGTTCATAATTCCAAAAGAACAGAAAAAGGAAAGTTTACATTAAAAAGGAAACATCAGCAAATTTGGAGGAATAGTCAAAAATAGTCCCTGGGGTTAAAAACACACTCTAAAAGAAAGCCTAGGACAGCTGGTAGCTATGGACAGCCTATTAAGGGCACAATATCAATTAATCCTGATGCAGGGAAAATGGAAGAAATAGAGACACTCAAGACCTCTAACAATCCAGATAATCAAAAGGGAATTGTATTTAGAGTGGAATTGTGCTGAAAGTGGAAATGTAATTAAGGACAAGTGTAAAAGAATGCCACAAGTATTGTAGTCATGGGAATGAAAAGGCAGAGGCACAAAGTTATAACCAGATATTAATGTAAATGAAAACAAGAAAAAAGTTCTATAAATGCATCGTCCATAACAAACGATAAAGAACATCAAATTCACTTATATTAGGCAATCAAATAATGGCAAATGCAGAAAAGCTCAAGTACCCAAAGCCTGCGTTTTTTCAGTTTTCGCTAAGGTTTATTACAGCCAGACACTTAACAATTAATTTTAACTGGGAGATAAAAGTGTAGAACAGGAAAATATTCTTCAACCTGTCTTTTTCATATAAGTTAGACACAGTCGAATTTTAGGGATAAATGAAATTCACTTTCAAGGAATTAACTTAGGCCATCTAAGAACCATTAGCAATTATCTTTGAGAACTCAGAGGACAGGGAAATCCTGGGGGACCAGGGAAGGGCAAACAGAGCACCGGCTCAGAAAAGACAACTGAAGGAAGGTCCAAAGATCAGTCAACCTTGCTTTTGTACTTGGCAGTGTGTTAGAGCAGTGCTTAAAGTGATGAGACAAAAAATGTGAACACAGACTATATGAATTTCTTGAGAACAAATTAACCCAGCCACCAAAAAGAGGTATTCCAGACATCAGTGAGCACATGGAAAGTTGCAGGCTTGCTCCAGTAAGGCTTTTGATAGCTAGATTAGCTCTCATAAGTTTCACAAGTAAACCCAGGAAATATGGCCTAAATGAAATTATTATGTGGTAGACTGTTGGTCTAAAAATAGCTCTTAAGGCCATATATATAGGAGATTATATATGTATAAAACCTTTGATTATCCAATAAAATGGGAAGACATTTCCAGGGGCCTTCCATGGGAGGCCTTTCCTGGACTTTGTTCTGTTTTGTATTTTCATCTGGGGTGATGGAATTGACTGCACTTCTTCAGAGGTCAGAGAGAATGCATTCTTTAGCAAGAGGTGGATGTTTCCACAAATACAGCTGTTTGTGTAGTCCCAAAGCAGTAAACAAACAATAGAGTTGCATTTTGCTAGAGGACTGGGAACAGTTATCTTACATTGGAGACATTTCTGTAAAGGTTGTCTTGCATGAAATGCTGTATACAGTCACCATGCTCAGCAAGTCTAAGGTTACCTCCTCCTTCCGAAAGAAATGTGGCAGCAGAGCCAAGCACTCAAGTGACAGTGCTGCAGACAGATACAAGGAAATGAGGATTTATCAGCTGAGATAAGGGGCTTTGGCTTCCTCATTAGTTACAGTCACTGTGGTTGAGCAACTGCATAGCCTCCTCATCCAGACCAGGGGGGACAAAGCTAGCTACAAATTGCTGTGAATGTTGCATTTATCATCAGCTCCAATTCACTTCCAATCCAAGTTGTATTTATACCTCATTCAGGGGAAAAAAAAATTAATAGTCATAAAGAAACAGCCATTCTGCAGCAGTTCGATCCAAACCTTATTTCAGACTTTGGGAATATGAGAAGCTTATAGCCCCCCATCAGAACCGAAGTAGTGGTGCAATGCTACCCATACAGGAATATCTTTGCTTGAGAATCAGCCAACCATGAGGACAAGTTAGCCCAGCTGAGAAGCAGGCTATGTTATCTAGGGGATGTGCTTCTCTAGTACAGCAATATTGTTCCTGGTACTTAAGCACATCTTGCTCAGGACTACAGAAATCAGAAAATATTTTATCTTTTGTTATGTTTCCTTTATCATCTCCTGTACAAACAGACAAGGAACATGCTCTCCCTTATGAAGTCAAGGTGCCTCCTCAAAATCTTAAACAAGTTTGAAAGAAAGTCACAACAAGTAACCAACCAGTCACGGTAACTGAAAAAGTTACAGCAGACAAGCTCTACAACTGTCTTTCCTTGGGAATAAAAGCTCTATAGTATTGGTCTTTTCTAAAAAGAAAAAACCATTGATGAACTTGAATGGCTCAGCATTAGGTATGATGTTCAGCCTGGAGAAGAGAAGGCTGCAGGCAGACCTGATTGCAGCCTTTCAGTACTTAAAGGGGGCCTACAGGAAAGATGGGGACAATCTTTTTAGTAGGCCCAGCTGTGACAGGACAAGGGGTAATGGTTTTAAACTAAACCAGGGTAGGTTTAGACTAGATGTAAGGAAGAAATTCTTTACAATGAGGGTAGTGAAACACTGGAAGGGGTTGCCCAGAGAGGTGGTGGAGGCCCCATCCCTGGAAACATTCAAGACCAGGTTGGACAGAGCTCTGAGCAACCTGATCTGGTTACAGGTGTCCCTGCTCCTGCAGGGGGGTTGGACTAGATGACCTCTAGGGGTCCCTTCCAACCCAAAACATTCTATGATCCTATGATCTACAGAAAATTTTCCCTGTGTCTCTGTAGCATTAGAAACAGACTGTACACCTCTTCCTCCTTCCAAGGGGCTCACACATTTTTATGCATAATATGGCTTGACCCAGAAGAATATTAATTCAAGGAATACATGCCTTGACAGCAGAACTGAAGATAAAACTAAGCATGATACAGTAAATGGAAATTGTTGATATGATAGTTGCATATTAATCAAAACAAAAACTTGCTGAGGTCTTGCATATTGAGCTAAATTAGATTCACATAGAGGGACA